>NC_087202.1:103213883-103233883 GCF_015104395.2 Macrobrachium nipponense
GGAAGTCACGTAGAGCCGTTGTTCCCATTGCTGAAAAACCGCTGCTTCCATGCAACGTAAAAACACCATACAAACAAAAACAAACAAACAAACCGTTGTACTGAGGAATAGTCCCACAGAGAATGTCGTGCAAGGGGAACTTCAGAAGCACAAGAGAAGATGCATTGCATTACTACCCTTACGTTATACTCATTGCATTTTAATACAATTTCATCTACTGATTAATTTGATTTATTTTTTCCTATTTTAATTATTAAGACCACTTCCTTTCTGTATTTCCCTTTACCTCCTCTTACTTCTTCCTAATAATAATATAATGATAATAAATTTTATTTTTTGCGCAAAGACTTATACAGGGAATGTACGAAGTACAGACTGGAACATACACGATCTAGATACATGAGATAACAGTTGCTGAAGTAGTATAAAAGATAGTAATCATAATAATGGTAATAATAACAGTAATAATACTGAGAATAGTTTTAAAAAAAAGTGAGCACCATATTCTTTGGCAGATTGAATTTCAAATCAAGGGCCTCTGTGAGCTTGTTCCGTATGAATAGGTTTCCTTCTGAATAATAATAATAATAATAATAATAATAATAATGAACCAAACTAAAACTTCTTTCAGTTTTCTTTTGAAGATTGACAAAGAAACCCACAAAATTACTGTGTATAACGTGTTTACTGTAAATACTTATAAGTCGATAAAATCTCGCCTAACTCGATGTTGCCAGGGCTTATGTTTGCCTGCTTTAGTCGCTCCACGTCCATCTCACTTCAGTTGTGGTGGCTGTGCCGTTATGATAGGTTGGCATTTGGGACATCTCAGCTGGAGTTCTCTAGGCTATAGTAGATTCACATCAACCGTGCATTTGATGTCTAGGCCAGTCCCTTACGACGTTCCTGATTGACTGTTGATAAGTCAGTGGCAGGGCTGGAAACTTTCAGTCTCTCTCGAGAGTTCACATGGGTAGAATCTATGTTCCATCTCTCCTAGGGGGTACTTCTTTCAAAAGTATCTCTCGGGAGAGGTGGGACACACAATCTACGTATGTGAATCTCGAGTGAGACTGAGAGTTTCCAGTCCTGTGAGTGGCTTATCAACAGCCAATCAGGAGCGTCGTTAGGGTTTGGCCTAGACATCAAATGCATAGTTGATGTGAATCTACTATTTAGAAGATGATCACATTTACTCATTTTCTGAAACCCTGGGTTGTCAGTGCAGTGCTCCTGTACCACCTGTACCCACCCACTTAGGATTTGAAATACCGAAGGGGGGGGGGGTGATTGGGGGTAGTTCCATCAGTGCACCTCGTGCAATGTACTGTAGGCATTAGTTAAAGTTCATTGCAACGTGCCTTCGGCTCTCTAGCTGCAACCCCTTTCGTTCCTTTTACTGTGCCCCCTTCCATATTCCCTTCCACCCTCTCCTAGCAATTGATTCATAGTGCAACTGCGAGGTTTTCCACCAGTTACACCTTTCAAACCTTTTACTGTTCATCCCTCTTTCAGCGCTGAATGGCCTCATAGGTCACAGTGCTTGGCCTTTGGCCTAAATTAAGGCCAGTCCACACGAGCAGGCCTGATCGTTGTGCTCCGGGGTTGACGGGCAAATTCTGGCGGGCTTACCCGTGAATGTTGTCAGCACGGGTAAGGCGATGGAGAGGTGGTCGTGCTCAACGATGCCAGGAGTGTGTTCAGTGCTGTAAGATAAACATGGTGCCTACTGCAAAGAGAAGATATTGTGTAGCATGATAATAGCTTTGTGTGTAAAGAAAAAGAAGAGAATATGGTGCAAAGAATGGATCAGTAAAAGAAATGTATATGGTTAACGTACGTCTGCCAGGGTCGAAGCTCAAGAAATCGGGCACCACCATGGTGATTTTGCTCCAAGACCCATAGGGCAATTTGACGGTTTGCCCGTCAAGTGTGCCCGTTAGAGGGAAGGTCCGCCGATCAGGCCCGGTCGTGTGGACAGGCCTTTATATATTCAGTCAATCAATCAAACTTACGATTTGAGCATGACTTTTTCCCTATTATATTTTGTAGTTTATATTTGTTTACTTAAACGAGTGATTATTTTTATACGACAATTGTTTTCACTCGGTCTTGCTCCATATAGTAGTGTTTTTTTTTTACCTATCAAGGTTTTATATTAAATACGTACATACATATGTATAATTTATATATATATATATATATATATTATATATATATATATATATATATATAAAGTGCTAGGGTATACTTATATATATGTGTATATATATATTTTATATATATATATATATATATATATATATATACATATATAATATATATATATATATGTAGATATACATATATATAAATTATATGCATATGTATGTACGTATTTAATATAAAACCTTGATAGGTAAAAAAAAATACTATATGGAGTAAAACTGAGTGAAAACAATTGTACTTACGCAACAGCGAGTGGGAAAATAGTTACAAGTCTCTCAGGCACCTAATTCGGTTTACGAAATATCAAATATTATATATATATATATTATAATATGTATATATATGTATATAATATTATATAATATTATATATAATAATTATATATATATTAATTATATATATATAGAATATATCCTATATATAAATATATATAATATATTCCTAATATAATTTTTATATATATTTATTTGATATTTCGTAAATCCGAATTAGGTGCCGGAGAGAACTCCTATAACTATGTTGCGTAAGTACGTTAGCTAATTAGTCAAAAGCAAACTCTCAAATCAGTTTTATTTGAATTTATAATTAGTTATAAATGTTTCACTGGCAATTACATGCCGTCCGCTGCCGACTAACAGTTTATCATGTTTATAACCTACCTACCGAGCATTTAGCATGTTTGTAAAGAAGTTTTAAGTAGAAAACACTTAATTGTGTCGTGAATATAACTTTATGCTCCATATATCAGTTAATCGCGTATTTAATTTTTTTTTGTTATTGCAATAATTTAGTCAGTGATGTTATCTTCTTCTTCTTCTTCTTATAACCGTATGAAGCCAACGTGGAAAGAGATTTGATGGAAAAAAACTACTAACCGGAAACTGAAACAACTGGTGACCATGTCAGTTGACAGAGCAAGAGAGAGAATCAGACGAGGGGCAAGTGGCAGATGGCAGAAGCGTAGGAAATTGACTTCGAAGTCATTCCTTTTGGATTCACAGCCTCAAGTCTGCATTCTTAGAATCCTGTTTGGTTCGGTCCTGTCCCCACCCCTCCCCCACTCACCCCCAGCAGGCCTTCTGTTCCTTGTTTTGTTCCTTTCCCCTCCTCTGCCAATATTATCTCCCCCCACCCCCCGCACGGATCCCATTACTATTCCTCGCAGGTAAGATGCAATTGTCGGCCGGGATGTCTGTATCTGCGTCCGTGTCTGTCTCGTCTCCGATTGTCTTTTGAGAAAAGAGGCACCTGGAGGCCACAGGTGTTGGTTCCGTTCGCTCCTGTGTGTGTGTATTGTGTCCTTAGGGAGTGCAGGTGCTTTATCGTCCCCGCGCTCCCGTAATGGCCGAGGAACCTTTAGGGTATCGTCGGATATGGCCTTTATGCTCGGAGGGGGATGAGGCAGATGGTTATCTCTGGGGTTGGAACGAGTTTTGCATCGCTGTCGCCGGAGGCAGCTACAGGGTCAATGGAAAGAGGTCCGTTTATGTTTTTTTTGTGTCATTTGCTATGGCATGGGTCATCTTTAAATAGGAATTTGTGCATATATATATATATATATATATATATATATATATATATATATATATATATATATGTGTGTGTGTGTGTGTGTGTGTGTGTGTGTGTGTGTGTGTGTGTGTGGTGTGTGCGCCTGTCAGTAGTGAATTCCTCCAGTTTTATCGTCTACATATTTATGTATCTGCTCTATTAAGGGTCAACTAGATAAATAAAAACAGGATAAAAAGTAAAGATAATGTGTAATAGTTCAATATTTTAAGGAGCTGGACGCATTCCTGTTTATGGGTGAAATTGTCACTATATGTTTACCCATTATAATGGAATTTTTGTCTTCATGTTGATACAGACCCAACTTGTGTTATTTTTGAAGAAAAATTAGTTGGTAATTATCCATTGTCAAGTAGCAGAATGAGACAGAAGGAAATCATGCTTCATAGTAGATGCTAAAGGGGAAAAAAAGGAGTAACTTGCAATGTCTTAAAAAAAATTTGGATTCCCCGAAGGTCTATTGTCAGTGATTATTTAGATCCTTTTTATGCTGCCATAAGACTAGACTTTGCTTCTGTTTTTATGCACTCATTTGCATTTTGAGTTTGTAGAAAGCGCCAATAATTACCTCTTTCTATATACGTAGCCATTTAATCTTTGTGAGAATAGAACTAATCCTTGAATTTATTTATATATAAGTATATCTTAGTTTAAACCAGACTACTTAGCTGATTAACAGGTCTCCTAGGGCGGGCCCGAAGGATTAGATATTTTTACGTGGCTAGGAACCAATTGGTCACGTAGCAGGGGACCTACAGCTTATTGTGGGATCCGAACCTCATTATATCGAGAAATTTATTTCTATCACCAGAAATATAATCTTCTGATAACGCGTTGGCCGAGCCGAGAATCGAACTTCAGACCACCGGAGTGGCAGCCGAGTGCGAAAACCACGCGTCCAACGAGGAGCTTATTTATATTAAATGTGTCTGCGTTTGCGTGAGGGATAAACACGTTTTAGGGCATTGTCTACAGACAAAATTTCTCTACGCCATTTCTCTCCTTTTCGCTAGAAAAGCAATGGCATTAATGACGTTCTTAATCAGGCGTGCGCTTGCACACACACACACTTGCGTTTAAATACACATGTGTACTGTCAAGCTACGCAACTCCAAACACTTGTTGGAGGAGTGTGGTAAGGAACGTGTGTCGCGAGGTATGAAACCGGTCCACTTGTTAAGCCAGCTTATATCAACTCTACTCTCGCGGTTTTACTCCCTGCTGGGACGTCGTCGGTGTCCGCTAGAGATATTGCGTCTGTCGGGATGTTTGTCAGTTTGTCTGGACGAGTTTTCGTCATTTCTCTTCTAACCAGACGCATTTTTCACTTTGAAAATGCTTTTGATTCTGATTAAGGTTTCAGTATAATTTTAGCGGCCTTTCCATAATATATACATATATATATCTACATATATATATATATATATACTATGTATATATATATATATATATATATATTTGTGTGTGTGTGTCCTCTAAACTGACAGTTGGCCCATTGTCAGTGATTGCTAGTGTCATCTCAGGGCAGGGCGGAAATAGACACGTGAAAAGGTGTGTTTTCCTTTGCCTGGGTTCTCACGAGGTTAGGTTTATGTCTGTGTATGCAAATAGAATAGTCAATTTAATCAAATCATTAGCAGCGATTTCCGCACGAGTTCAGAAGGGATCACCGAAGGCTTAGTTTCTATTCATTACTACTTACATTGAAAGGTATGAATGGGGAAGTCGAGTGCGCTAGAGGGTAAGGGGCTTTTATAAGCTGATTTCTTGGACGGCGGCCAAAGAGTGAGTGAGAATGAAGAGAGTGGTAAGAAAACCAGTTGTGAGTGGCCTTTACAAGCGTCCCCGTCCGTCCGAAGACAAATGCCTGGTTATGGACGGTTCACGTGAACATTTAAAGGTTCAAATTTGGAACGTACTGCATCTCTTGTAACTCCTTTTCCTGTTGTTTTCTGTAGATTTCTTATAATACTCACACTTGCTTTCAGCAAAAAAAAAAAAAAAAAAAAAAAAAAATATTATATCTATAATGCAGGACAGAAGGAAAACAGACCTATTTTATTTTTTAAACAGGAAAACCAGAGCTGATTCGGTTTTATTTATGCTTTTATTTGTTAACCGATTATGGTGTGCAGTTTGTTTCATATTTTATATGACTTTAAGGTGACCCGGTTGTATGCTTACTCGTCTGTTGCATGCAATCCTGTTTGTTGGCTTTCGTGGTTCGTCGAAAGCAGAAAATTGAAAGGATTTTGCCGTCTAAAGTCGCATTGTGGTGTAGCGAGTCGTGATGACTGAAAACCTGTGACTGCGCGTTCAATTTTTTTCCTGTCTTTACACGACCTTGAATATTCTCTCTCTCTCTCTCTCTCTCTCTCTCTCTCTCTCTTCTCTCTCTCGATCTGCGCTACTTTTGCAACATTAGCAAACTAAAGTATCCTAAATTTTCAGGAACCCTTGAAGTAGATTTTAATTTGTTTTCAGCATAGCAATTCATCAGTCATTACTCCAACACCAAGTGACACAAAGGGCCTATTTGAAATTCCGCCTTTCGTTTCGTTCAGGTGCTTTCACTTCCATCCATCTCCAGTTTCCTTTCTCATAGTTCACGTCCAGTACATGGTGTCTTCTAACTTTTCTGGTGTCTTCAGAAGCCCAGCTGACAATATCTTGTTCTGTGCTCTCAGATATGGTGCGAATGCCAAGTCTAAGCCATCACCATCTCCCATTCATTATTATTTGGTGCATCACTATGCCGTGACCGGAGATATTGAGTTAAATATCTCCGTATACAGTAATGTATATGATACTGTATTTTTCCAAAATGCAAAAAAGTTAAAAACCTGGACTTTCGACCGTGTGCAGAACGCTCCTCTTCAGTCAACTCTGAAGAGGAGCGTTGTGGAAACGGACGAAAGCTCCTTGTTTTTAACCTTTTTGTTATTTTGAAAAAAATACAGTATCATATACATTACTGTGGCTTTTAACTTATGATTCATTATTACATCATATCTCACATATTTCATTTTCATACCTTGTTAAGGGGACATTGCCGTCAGTATACCTCATGCGGTGCACTGTAGACATTACTTAGGGTTCTTTGCAGCGTCCCATCCGCTCCATCTGCGACCCCTTCCATCCTTTTATTGTACCTCCGTTCATAATCTCTTTTCCATATTACTTTCCAACTTCTCCTAACAACTGATTCATAGTGCAACTGCGAGGTTTTCCTCCCGTTACACCTTCCAAGCATTTTGACTGTTAATTTCCGTTTTGGCGCCTTTGGCCTAAATTCTATATTTTATTATTTTCTGAAATATAATCTCATATAATCTTACCTCCGTATGCATTTTCAGCCGATCACTTCTCGTAATCTTGTTCACTCTTTTAATTATTGATTTGCCTTGTTTTATTGCCTCATTAAATTTATAACGATGATTCATATATCAGAAATGTTGACATGAAAGCACTCCATTACCATTCGCTGGCATGGAAGTATGTAGTGGAAGTATGTAGAAGTAGTAGTAGTAGGAAGCTGGGCGACAGTGATAATGACTGTCACAGAGGTTCTTAATAGTGGTGGAGTATATTTTGATTACAGTCATTGCTCCTTGTATCTGATATTCCTCATCCAATGTGATTATCGGCAAACTGCTCTTAACGTTCACGTCTATATTTTTTTTTATTTATTGTGAATGAAAATCTGTTTGTAGTTGTAAATGCCACACAATTACAGCTTCATACGAGTTGAAGTATCAGGCAGTTCCTCGTTGGACGAGTCGGCTACGTGCTGGAACTACTGATCTCGGGGTCCGGGTTCGATTCCCGCCTTGCCAACGAGAAATAAGAGGAATCTATTTCTGGTGATAGAATTTCATTTCTCAATGTGGTTCGGATCCCACAATAAATGTAGGTCCCGTTGCTTAGTAACCAACTCGTTCCTAGCCACGTAAAAATATCTAATCCTTTGGAGCAGCATTAGGAGAGCTGTTAATCAGCTTAATAGTTTGGTAAAACTAAGGTATATTTAACTTTCTTTCTTTCTTTTTTTTGTAGTATCTGGTAGAAAATTATTAATTTTTTTTATCATGGTTTTCTTCACTGTTCTCTCTCTCAATTTCACGAACGAAGAACAGTCCAACCAACGGCGCTCGAATGTTCCCCCGGGGCCCATTTTATTTGGGAACTGTTGCGGAATGAGGTTTTAACTGCTGTGAGCATTCGATGCTGTAGCTGTAAAGTAACCACAACTCCGTTTATTCCACTGAAGAAGGTGTATTGTTTAGAGGAAATTACAGTCTGACATATCTGTCATGATGTGAACTTCCCTGAATACAATAAACAGGTTTGCTAGGGGTTCGGGATAAGGAGCTGGGACGGATTGTTCTGTTCAAGAGGTCTGTTGGGTCGCCTTACCTTTAGGACTAACCTCTACCATAAAGTAGATTGGGTTGTGCGATAAGTTGGGCAAATATTTAAGCGTATTCCTCCGCCAGTCTTATCTAACGAAGGTCTGTTTCATTATGGGAAGTTGCCAAGTTCCTCACATTTAAGGTTGATTCTTTTTTTTTCAATTATAAAGTTAACACTCACATTTTTAAGTAATCTCCTAATTAGATAATAGATGAGATGTCATGCGTGTTTTTAGGGAAAACAATCATAATCTATGCCCTAAGGATATTAATATTTGTAAAGGTATTGTGTATGGTGCTATGAGCAAGCCGCCTCCCCCTAATGTACCTATAAGATTTCTCTAGGCTTAAAAGAAAATTAAAACAGACGAAACAATGCAAGTATCAAAGGCAGATAAGTCTAATGCAGTGATAATAATGAATAAAAGGACTCTTTAAGTAAAATAATGGCATTGCTAAATGATACTGGTACTTACACGAAACTGAGGTTTGTTCGTACACAGACAGTGAACTCCCATTTTAATAAACAAATTAAATCCATTCTATAGGGCTTGGACCATATAATTAAACAGTTTACACCGCAGTGGGCCTCCCTACCTTATATGTATGGTTTAGTCAAGACAAAAACTCAGTAGGATATGTGTTGTGAGTTTGAGCGGGAGTAACGATATTCCCTCACCAAGTTGTCAAGCCAGTGGTGCAAGTTTTTCCTAGTTTTCCAAAATGATTGAGAGTGAACTTTTCCTTTTCGAGAACAGCGATTTTTTGCTTTTGAATAAGTTGATTTTAAGTATATCAGTTATTTATCAATAACCTTTATAAAGACTTCGTGAACACGACCGTGTTCACCCTCCCAAACGTCTGTCGTGTACTTAGCCTCATTTAGAATAAGCAGCAGGTAACTAAGAAGAAAGGACATGGGGGGGGGGGACTTTATTTTTTCTTTAATCCTATAATATAATTGAAATTGAAATGCGTGCAGGACAATCGGGTGACCCCTAGACATAACTGCAAAGGATTACGATGTGCTGCAGCAATGCTATCCTCACAAACAACTGACTGCTTGATGAAAAGAACTTTCGGTTTAGTAGCAGACACAGGAAGAGTCATCCTGTTAAATAAATGGCGGTTTACAAATGATTTTGAACGTGTCTGTCTGGGTTTTCTAAGTTGTCCTGTGTTCGGGAGGACTACGTCGCATTGAGCAGGGAACTGTTGGGGCTTCATATACAGGGTGCAGGTGTTGTGTTGATACGTCACCTGACAACTGAACTGGCACCACTTCAAGTGCTATCTCAGTAACTTTAAACACCCCCGTTGCTAATTACGTTCCGGCATCTACTGTGCTAGTTGGGCGCCTTGCTTTGGGCGTGGTGGTGGGAATACCGGTGTGGAGTATTTGGGGGATTGTGGGAGGGAGGGGTAGGGGTGTTGATCTTATGGATGGGTTAGAATTCGGAGTCTGGCTGCTAGGCCACACACACTCATTAGACTTCTTACGGTCGGGTTTCTCATCATGAGTCACTGATATGTCTGCTGTTTTTCTATTTCTTTATGTTCACACTTGTTTTCAGGTTCCAAGGATTCTTCGTTTGATGTAGTTACGCGTTCATTAGAAACTCTTTCTCAATTTCTTCTATTGTTTTTATGTGAAAAATTTTGGATGTCGGTAGTGGAATGATTAGTTGAGTGATTGTTTTTTTTTTTCTTTGGATGACAAAGATTCTAGAATATTTTAAACCGCACTAAGTTATCTTTCTGACGAAAAATAACCATCGTTGCTTCTGGGTGAGAAGAGGAATGGTTGGAGATATATCAGGACATTATTACGTTGATGTGAAAATCAAAATGAGGGTAAATGTAAGTCTGAGTTGAAAGGTTGAAAATGTGGCGATTTCGACGGAAGGAAAGTTAGAAGAGCAAATATGGAGATATGAATTAAAACGTTTCCAAGGTTCACAGACAAGGTAGGAGTACATGAGGAATAGACTGAATTCAAAGGTGAGGTCAGAGGGTTAGCAGGGAGCGCTTGTTGGTATGGGAGGGTAGGAGGGGTAAAAGGTAAGTATATCTTAGTTTTACCAGACCACTGAGCTGATTAACAGCTCTCCTAGGGCTGGCCCGAAGGATTAGATATTTTTACGTGACTAGGAACCAATTGATTACCTAGCAACGGGACCTACAGCTTATTGTGGGATCCGAACCACATTATATCGAGAAATGAATTTCTATCACCAGAAATAAATTCCTCTGGTTCCGCGTTGGCCGAGCCGAGAATCGAACTCGGACCACTGGCTTAGTAGCCGAGAGCGAAATCCACTCGGCCAACCTGGAGGGTAGGAGGGGAAATCGGGCAATAAGTGGTTGGGTGAGGGAAAATCTTGAGGGTTTGGTGTCAAAAAAGAGATGTTTTGTAGCTGCCTAATAGAAAAGATCGTCATCAAATAAGCAGAATGTTGGATGAAATTGTAACTTGTGAGTAATTTACTGAGATTAAGGTGTTGTTCTGTAGGGAAATCAGTGTAGAGAGATCTCACCGTAAAAGATTCGAATGGACCAGAGTTGCTGAATGTGGAGTATAAAAAAGGAGAAAAGGTAAATATCGCCTTAATGGGAGGGGTTGGTGAAAAATTGAAACTGCCTGTGGAAATGACTTTTGAGGTTGTGAGGAGGACAGTTCAGGGGTTTGCATATTCAGAAGACACTATCATTAGATGAAATTATAAATGACATCTTTAAGTTAGCTGGTGGGAGTAGGATTAGGTAGTTTACAAGTTATGTAAGGATGAGAGGGATGCCGAGGAATGGGTATAGTTGTTCATTTGCGCAAGGGTGAGGGTGATAAGTATGATTTATAGGGTCATAACGTGCCCCATCATATCAAGGAAGGTGTGTAATAGGATTTTGAGAAAGTAAATGAAAATGACATGATTCATAAAGAGGGAACACTATTGCTTGGACCAAGTGTTTATAAAACAAATGTTTGAGAAGTTTGTTAGTTAATAAATTGAGCTTCATGTGGCATACATGGCCTTAGAAAGAAAAGTAAAAAATTTAGAGAGATGTAATGTGGAAAATTTTGAGTGGACCTGCTATTAAAATCAAGTTACATATAATGATTAAACGTTCCATGACGGCAGTGATACATATGTTAGAATATGTAGAAGGTAGAGTGGCCGGCTTGATGAAAACGTTATGTAGTCATGGGTTTTAATATATGTAAGGTTGGAATGACGCGAGAAGTAATAGAAGAGCAAAAGACTATACGCCAAGAAAATGAGAAGGGTAATGGCTGATGTTTGCAGACGATAAATTACTGAGGAGAAGCTGCAGAAAGGATATGAAAGCGTTTGCAGGGGAGAAAGTTTTGAAGACAAATGGAAACCACGAAGATGGTACAGTAAATGCTAGCATGTAAGGAGGAAGAATAAAAGCAGTTGACTCATTTAGGTATTTAGGAGTAGATGGACTGGTTAATGGGATGAGGACAGAAAATTACAGTTAAACAGAGATAGTATTAGTTTGTGTGTGCGCGCGCGCGGAAACTGTCTGCCAGAAACAGACTATCAGTGGAAACCAGGAGTGATATATGAGCGATTAATGAGCCAACTAACCGAGGGAAGGGAAGCGTGTCGATATGATATTTATGTGGTATGTGTTGCGTAAAAAGAATTGAAGGGTGATATGTTCAGAATTGGTAGTATACGTAGTAAATTCACATCAACCGTGCATTTGATGTCTAGGCCAGTCCCTTACGACGCACCTGATTGGCAGTTGATAAACCAATCACAGGGCTGGAAACTATCAGTCTCTCTCGAGAGAGTTCACATGGGTAGGATCTATGTTCCACCTTTCCTGAGGGATATGTCTTTCCAAAGTATCCGTCAGGAGATGTGGAACATATATCCTGCCTATGTGAACTCTCGAGAGAGACCGAGAGTTTCCAGCCCTGTGGTTGGCTTATCAACAGCCAATCAAGGAGCGTCGTAAGAGACTGGCTAGACATCAAATGCACGGTTGATGTGAATCTACTATAGTAGAAAGCTCATAGGGTTTAGTAGTCGAAGAAATTATGTGGCAGTGACTTTTGTATTTCTCGGGGACCACTGCCTTGTAGGGAAAATTACTTCATAAATAAGAGATATTCATATATATATATATATATATATAATATATATATATATATATATATATAATTATAAATATATATATAAGTGATATATATTAATATAATTATATATATAATATACATATATCGAGCTACAATGTCCTTTTAAATATCTAAATTCGCTCTAACCTCGGAATTAATAATAAGGTAACGCTTCACTGACGTTCCTGGGTTTGAAAGGACCAGTTGTTCGCGCCCTGTCCAGGCCATCTATTATCGAGAAACAAATTCCCCTTCGGTTAAGCTGATATGAAAATATATTAATTCCGAGGTAGAGCGAATTTAGATATTAAAGGACATTGTAGCTCGATATATATATATATATATTAGATATCTATATATATATAATATGTATATATATATATATATATATATACTCATATTATATATATATATTATAGATATATATATAGCATGCGTGTGTGGGTGGGTGGATAGATAGATCGATTTACAGATAGATATAGGTAAACATATTTAGATCTCAAAAACCTCCACAGGCCAAAAAATAGAAGACTGGGTGTGAGCCCCGACTGGTCTCGACATTATTTTTAAGCCACTGGCTCAGAAATAAAATCGAAACCGGTCAGAACCTTACACCCAGTCTTTTATTTTTTCACCTGTGGTGTCGTGTGATGAACAATTAACTAGTTGATGTGATTTTATTAATCATATATATATTATATATATGTTTATATATTATATATATATATAATATCATATAATATATATATATATATATATATATATATATATATATATATATATATATATATATATATTGTGTGCGTGTTTAGAGAGAGAGAGAGAGAGAGAGAGAGAGAGGAGAGAGAGAGAGAGAGAGAATGTTTGCGTTAAAGATAAGACTTAAGGATGATGAAGGATCTTAAGGCAGACGATTTATCGGCAGCATTAATTACCGCATTAAGAATGCTGGTAAGGAAAACAGCCTAATAAGTTTGCCGTAATTGCAGGATGGGAAGTATAGAAGAAAGCACTTGGGATCTTCGAGGAATAAAGGATCCATATTTCATAATGTTTGTTCAAGGAGTTCTAGGAATTTTAGGAACGCAAATCCACTTGATATATATAAAGGTGCTTTTTGATAGGTACGTGAGAACGCCTTCGACAGGATCAGCTGAAAAAGTGTGTTGAAAGAACTTGACGACTGGTGCATGGTGGAAAGTACGACTAGGATTTTTGTGTGTCTGCTGTCATTGCGGTGATAGATAGAATGTCATACTGGAATATGATTTGTATTCGAGTGAGACGAGAGAGATTCTGCCTCAAGTCATGTTTTTTAGTTGTTGATAAACTGGTTCTTCCCCAGGTAATGTTTTCAGATGATGGAAAGACATTTAGGCTTCGTGGAGAAGCTTGACATGATAGAAATATTTTTTAACGCATTGAAGTTTTTCAGTTTTTGTATGAACGGTCATTTCTGAATTAAGCATATTTATATGATTGGATTCTATTTTGAGCCTCTTTAACGTTTTGGATAGGAATAGAGTTACTATAGTAGATTCACATCAACCGCGCAATTGATGTCTAGGCCGGTCCCTTACGACGCTCCTGATTGGCTGTTGATAAGCCAATCACCGAGCTGGAAATTCTCAGTCTCTCGAGAGAGTTCACACAGGCAGGATGTATGTTCCGTCTCTCCTGAGGGATACGTCCGTCAAAAGTATCCCTTAGGAGAGGTGGAACATACATCCTGCTTATGTGAACTCTTGAGAGAGGCTGACTTTCCAGCCCTGTGATTGGCTTATCAGCAGCCAATCAGGAGCGTCGTAAGGGACAGGCCTAGACGTCGTCAAATGCACGGTTGATGTGAATCTACTATAGTGTCACAATCAGATCCCTGCCCATGAAAGTAGGTTTGAAATGAAGGCAAACCGCCGACTTACCATTGTTACAAAGAGAAAGCGTATTGTTTACTTATAATTTTGTGGAATCCAAGAAAGAAAGAGGATGAAGTAGCCGAGTAAATTAGAAGAAAATGAAAATTGGTTAATGAGCCAGAGGCAAGGTTAGATGAAAAAACAATATAAGAAAAGCATGGCATTGAATGCCGAGGTACTGCCTGTATCTGGAAATTTTATGATGGTGATTTTTCTGTATGAAGAAAAGATTTGTCATCTTTTGTGTAGACCAGTTATCGTACATATTGGATACCATGGCCCGTTATTAGCGCAGGATCTGAAATAATGCCTGCTATAGAATTTCGTATGTTAACTCTTATTTGATCATCAGCTCTCCTTAGGATTGAAAACATTTTATTGTAGTAGATAACTAATAAAAGATAACCATAAAAATTACGTTAGCATCAAAGTAATATTGTCCAGATCCCCTCGAAATCTTTCAGAGTTTGGCATCGTACATCTTAGTTATCTTAGTTGAAATTTCCATCAATTTTTTCTTTTTAAAATTTCGTTTGTAGGTATTGAATGTGAAACATTTACAAACTTGCTGTAGGTTGCAGCGTTAAGGAAGGTTATGAGTTTTTTCTTTCTTTTACCTTCGTTGGGATTCATTTGAAAATCTTATCAATACTTTCTACGTTAATCCTTTCAAAACATTTCACTCAAATCCTTGAAAAATTAGATACATAACCTGCCGAGTTAGTTGTGGAGTAAGGAATACAAGGTTATTCATTATTGTCAATTCAGTGATAATGAGCCTAAAAATAATCGTATTGAGGAAGACTCATTTCGCTCAACTGATCCTTGAAGCGCCAACTGCACCAACATTTCGAAGAATAGCAAAACGTGCAGAGCACCCAAGGGAATAAATCAATACCCTCTTTTATGGCCGTTTATTTCTGGGCAACAGACAAAAGAGTCTCCATTGTTGGCGGTTGATTGGAGACACAAGACCATTTGCTAGGTGTCGTGGCAGGGTAAGGGCCGCTCGCTGGACTTACTATTCTTGTCATTTATTTTCGGCCGAGTGGTAACCGTTTTCTAAAAATTGTGCGGCTATTGATTAGCGGTTTTTTGTGTTCTATTTATAGAATACTGCAAGAAAGGTCTCCGTTTCGAATGCAGTGAAGTGCTTGATTTATCCTTCCATTGAAGTTAGGCCTTGTTGTACATTTCCACCGTCATACAAGCTCTAATACAAATTTTTGCAAGGCTCTCTCTCTCTCTCTCTCTCTCTCTCTCTCTCTCTCTCTCTCTCTCTCTCTCTTTTGATTTAGATAAAAAATTTTGTCTCGCTTTTATTTTTCTATGCTGTTACGGATATAGCGCCCTTGCAGGGGGATGTTGCTAGCTTAATTGAACAAAAAACAAGGTTTTAAAGCTTAATTGAACAAAAAACAAGGTTTTAAAGCTTAATTGAACAAAAAACAAGGTTTTAAAGCTTAATTGAACAAAAAACAAGGTTTTAAAGCTTAATTGAACAAAAAACAAGGTTTTAAAGCTTAATTGAACAAAAAACAAGGTTTTAAACATAACATGTAATGATTAGGTTGTGATTTGTTACGCTACAATTTTAAATTCTCATTGTTCTTCACCTACACTCCCAGAGTTCCTTAGCCTTCTTCCCTTGCACTCATAATTAACGGTGGACATGGCATGTTCAAGATGTCTGAAATCATAATGCAAGTAACTTAAAAAATAAGTTAAAAAAAAGTCTTTGGGCAATAATTTGAGAAGGCGCTTTGAACTATCCCTGTCTTTGCATCCTCAAGTAATGGTTAGGAATTTTTCATTTTACGGGCTGTCTCTCGAGTTACAGTGTGCCCTTACTGGAATAGGGTAGCTTAATCGATAAACGAATAGTTGCCCTGGATAACTTGTCTGTTTTCCGGTAACCTTTCGTATGTTTGACATTTGGAGGGAGACTGTATCCAGACCGGGAGAAATTAATGATATTGTAAGTTTACAGATAAGTCTTACGATATTTCAGACTGTAGCATTTCATACTTACTTTGTCACTCGCAGTCCTCACCTGATTTTTTCATAGCAGTAGTGAATGGCCTTCAGGGTCCCAGTGTCCGAGTTTCAGCTCTATATGTCGTCTTTCCATCCATCTGGGTTTTACTGGGAACTAGTATGCTTTATCATTAATTAGATCGTGTTAACAGGCAAGTGGGAAAGATGCATCGCTTATATAAAAACCTGTTATTTTTGACAGACTGTGGGCTGCTGGTGATTGCTTTTTTTCGCTATCACTCGTATATAACAATTATGTTAGTTCCTTGTTAAAGCATCATTACATCGGACACGCTAATTTCCTGCGCTTCATTTTCATTGCTTGAAACTTGTAACAGAAATAATGAAAGTCAAGTCAGTCTCATGTGGCTAAAAGAAAAAAAATGGAGAAGTTGATGTATTTGTCAGCACCAAGACCTCAGTGCGATATTTTAGAGGAGAATGGGGGCTCCGGCTAGTGGATGAAACCTTAGTGAATGTTGAAATCAGTCATTCATATCTGAGCCTGTCATGTCCTGTCTTATACCTCTCAAGATAATAAATAAACAACTAGATAATATAGTCTCTCTCTCTCTCTCTCTCTCTCTCTCTCTCTCTCTCTCTCTCCTCGTAACTCAGATGGTAACAAGTTCAGCTCACAACTGGGTGAACCAGTGTTTGATCCTCAAATGGTCTGGCGGAATAAAAAAAAAAAAAAATTCCAATATGCCTTTGTTGACTTATGCTGGTGATTAAGTACCTGATTGTTTGAAAACCTGGTTGTAGCTGGAGTGGAGACATTGAGAGAGAGAGAGAGTAGTCAACAAAGTATATACAATCAAAAACAGGACCGCACCGAGAAAATCATCCTTAGAGGATATTCTCTCTCTCTCTCTCTCTCTCTCTCTCTCTCTCTCTCTCTCTCTCTCTTGTCTAATTGCTTTGCTTGCTTTAGGGGTAGAGGTTCAAATGACAGAGTGAGGATGTGTAGTTTCGTTCCCCCCATTTTTCATTGACCAAACCGATTTGAATGATTGAGTTAACTCACTGAATTCCTGAATAGTTATCGTATCCAGAAGAGTAGAAAGTTTGGACGTTGTATTAAGGGAGTGAAGTTATGTAATAAGCTGAAAAGATTGTGCTATATATATATATATATAGCACAATATATATATACTACATATATGTATATATATATATTATGTGTGTATGCATATCATAAAATCCATTTCTAAGCTCAGTGTGAACTTGAAAATGTAGAATAAACAAAAAAAAAAAGTACTTGTCAAAAGCCCCGGTTTCCATTCACATACTTGAGTGAATTTTAAGATATTCCTAAGCACGCGTTCATTCGTGCTAACACTAATATATATATAATATATATATAATATATAATATAATAATATGATATATAATATAGAAATATATATAATATATATTATATATTATATAATAATATTTTATATATTTTTCTGGGGGTGAATAACGGGGGCCTTTGCAAGGTACTTTTTTTGTTTATTCTACATTTTCAAGTTCACACTGAACTTGGAAATGGATTTATGATATGCATACACTCATAATTATATTTAATATATATATTATATATTATATATATATATATATAAAATAATAATATACATACATATATATACAATACTATATATAATTAAAATTAGGATAAAAGTCCATTTAACGAAAATTAGATCCAACAGCAATTTGACGGTCTGATAAGAAAATCAGTTCATGACTCGCTTTCCCAGTCAACACTCCGCTGGATTGGAGATCATTGTAATTCCGTTAATGTGCCAATCCTAATTCGTAGACGTCGACAATTGAGAGGGTGAAAGAGTGATAGGTTTCTAGTATTCCTTCTGCTTGAAAGTGGGAGTCATTAAAACTTCCGAATGAAATGGAATTCAGTGTTGTGATTTCTCCCGAAAAGTCACATGAATAGGTTCATGATCTGCAAAAGCATTCGTGGATATATTTTGAATATGTTAGACGTCCAGATTGAAAAACATGTAGCTTAAGGAAGCTCGAGTTACTTAGAGCCTGTTAAAAGATGATAATTTTTTTTGTGATGGGTTGAACTCTTACTCACAGGGGCGAGTTTGGATATCATATGTCATGATCCCCATACTCTCTCTCTCTCTCTCTCTCTCTCTCTCTCTCTCTCTCTCTCTCTCTCATATGTTAGCCTCATGTTTTTTGAGTGATTCTCTTTTTTATTGGTGACGGGGATCAGTCGACTGTATTTTTTGATCTGGTGACGTCACATCCGAGATTAAGAATTAAATGTCAAGCCTAAGAAAAAGCAGACTTTATTTGATACTTGGTTTATCGTATTAACAGGCATCTGTTGTCCCCGACTGATTACTTTGGTCTTACTTTACGAACTGCACGATTGACTGTACATTAGGACATTTCGATGTATGTGAATGAATAAATTAGGATTGATAGTTTCTAAGTTAATTTTATTTTTCATTTTAAAAAGTTTCCTCCACCTTTTTTTAATTTTGTTCTCCCATCTTTTACATTTTTACTTCCATCTTCTTTTAAATTTTTATTCCCATCCTCTTTTGAAATTTTTGCTCCCATATTTTAAATTTTTATTCCTTTTTTTTTTTTTTTTTTTTTTTTTTTTTTTTTTTTGCTCCACGTCTTCTTTTAAATTTTATTACTTTTTATTTGAATTTTTTTGCATGAATAGTAACTAAAATAGTAGTAGGAACTTTTTGTTATTGTTGAGCGATATTGCGCACGGACACTTAAGTACCATGTTGGTGGAGCGCTAAGCTTGCATTAGAAAGGCCCGTTTATCGTGTTCTGTCTGCCGCTAGCAATCGACCTGCTATGCATCCCAAAGGCCATGAAAGTGTTTATCGTTAAAAAACTTTTAAACCGCTAAAGCACTGAATGTTTCCAGCATTGTCCTAATTTATGGTAGTACTTAACTTGACAGAAGTACTGATTAAGCCGTTTAGTCTTAGAAAAAAAGACCAACTTCTTGCTTTTCCTCAGACCGCTTCGAACAAGTGGTGCTTTATGACGTATCTCTTCATACAGCATATTAATTTGCTTTAAAAAAATTTCGAATGGCCTGGGATAGGTAAAATGACATTTAACCATAAGTCAAACAACCATTTCAAAAGGTATAGTGGAGGATACGCTATCCGACGATGTCCACTGATACACGTCACCACTTCTGCGGATGGTTGGGTGGGTAAGCGCAGTTTTAACCACATTTTGATAAGTAAAGAAGTTAATGAAACAAATATGGCAATACACAGTATTCACAAAAATTAGGACGAAGTTTGAAACACTCAGTGGTTTAGTGGCATGGAAATCCATAAGTCGGTTTAAAAGTCGTTTACGAAAAACACTATTTCATGGCCTCTGGAATGCATCGCGGCTGTGATTAACTATTCGAGTGCCATCTGCAGTCGAGAAAAGGGCGTGGGGCGAGGAACCTCGTCCCTAAACACTTAACGAAATCTGAGATGCATTACTTAAGGTTCTTTGCGGCGTCTCTTTAGCCTCTATCTGCAACCCCATTTATTTCTTTTACTATACCTCCGTTTATAGCTTCTTTGTTCCATCTTATTGTCCACCCTTTCCTAACAATTGTTTCATGGTGCAACTGCGAGATTTTCTTCCTGTTTACTTTTAAAAACCACCTGTACTCAATTTTCGTTTCAGCGTTGAATGACCACATCGGTCCCATCAGGT
>NC_087202.1:103238883-103293883 GCF_015104395.2 Macrobrachium nipponense
ACGTATAAATAAAGGCAAATGCCTTGAAGGAAAGGACAATAAGTCGCACCGCTCCGTTGTTTCACTTTCCTGTATGGCATTTGCTTTATTTATATGTTTTTATATACTATATTATATATATATTTATATATATATATATATATATATACATATCTGTGGATTAATTCATTTCTATATATATATATATATATATATTTACATATATCTATTATATAATATATATTATATATATATATATCTAATATATATATACATACATACACCATTACACATACACACACACACACACACACACATATATATATTTATATTTAAAAGCAACGCCACCAGCAGCATAAAACAAACGGAAGGCAACGGTGAGCCTGTCGATCCATATGCCTGCAGTGTTTGTGCTTGTGCGGTCGTTCCAGGTGTCTCCTCCGTCTGAAGCGGCTCATCATCGGAAGTCAGCACCAGTTCCTCGAGTGTTCTGAACTCTGTGTCCGACACAGTTCATTGGAGCTTAGCAAGAACTGTTGAAAGCATTTGTTTTGGGGTGATGTAGTGTTCCGTTATATATCGTGGAACCGTTAAACATACTTGGTTCAATATGAAGTATGTAATTGGTATTTCATGCCCGGTCGGTATGGTATGTGGCTGGTCGTTAGTTTTAAGTAATTTTGTGTGCTTTTGCTTTTATTGATGGTTGACCTTTTCCGTGGCTTTATTACTTGTGTGTTTTATTAGCATCTTTTAAAATGTGTACTGCGTTGATAACGGAAGCTTCAAGTAAAATATATAAGCATTAAACTACAAATATCGTTTAATATCCAATTCGCCCTACCTCGGGGGATTTTTTTTTAATTGGTAAGTTCATCGTCTCATGTATCAACCAAAAAGTCCCCCTTCGCCTTACACATAGGTATATAAATATGTGATTTCCGGGGCAGAGCGAATTGGATTGTAAACGACATTTGTAGCTTGATGCTTGAATATAAATCACAGTGATGTGATAAATATTCATATATATATATATAATATATATATATATATATATATATATATATATATATGTATGATATATAAAAAAATTTGCATAAAACTACCATTGGATTTTTCCAGAACTTGGACACTAGTCCCTAATTATGGAGGCCATTACTGCATAGGTGAAGGTACTTGGGAAGCAAAACTCAGAGAAAGTCGAAGTCCTCCCATGATAACAATAACACCGAACACTATAAGCTTATCCTCCCGCCCCCTACTGCTTGATTTACCTTACGGTCTAATGTCCCCGCATAATGTTGCTGGAAGTGGCCTTTACGGGAGGCTATTTGTATATTGCTGGGGGCCGTCTGGTGCTGCTCTTCGTGTAACGGCTTCTAGATGCTTATCGTGGCTGGTCTGCTCGTTGTTATTTACTACATAACTTGCCTGGATGACGGAGAAGCTCCTCCAGGGATGTGAAATAATGCAGTTTTTGTGAGGCCTTTCGTGTGTATACGGCTGTGTAGGGAATTCGAAAATGCTTGGGTTTATGAACGAACGAACGTCAAGTGTGGCTGCACTTGTGAGTCGAGGATCAAGGAGTTCAATGTGTATAGTTTAGTTTTCTTCCACGCATCTCTTCCTGTAAGGTGCTGCCAGTAGGATTGTTATTAATAAATTTTTAAACGAAAATGTCATTTAAGAAAATTCCAGCGTTTCCTTAAGTTTTCCCACGCTGAATTGATAGTGTAGAACTTGATCCTATTAAAGGCCATTATTGCAATACTACTATTCAACTATATATATATAATATATATATATATATATATATATATATATATATATATTGTGGTGTATATGCATATGTATTCATTCACGTATGTATGTTTTATGTTATATGTATATATATATATATATAATATATATATATATATATATATATATATATATATATATATATATATATATATATAAAAGAGAGAGAGAGAGAGAGAGAGAGAAGGAAGAGAGAGGAGAGAGAGAGAGAGCGAGAGAGAGATACTAAGCAGGCATAGATGTAAGGATTCTAGAGAGGAAGAATTGAAGCGGAAATGAAACGAACACACTTCTTTTGTTAGGTGCAGTGAGGAGTCTCAAATGAAAAAAGAATATAATGCTGAAGTCTTTTAAGGAATTAACTATAAAAAAAAGGCTTTTAGGTCTTTCCTTTTTCCTTCCTCTCAGCATCATTTGTTCGTCATTTTGTTTGGAGTAAAATATTAGAGAAGAATACTGATTTAAGAAGAATTCTCAGGGAATATTTTAAACATCCCCGTGGGAAAGTAGCGAGGGAAACTGTGTAGGTAAAGGCCTCTGTGGCGCCTTGGCTGGCAAAGAGCCGGATTTGGAACTGAGAATACAAGTTTTGCCACCAGCTGCTCTCTCCTCTCTCTCCTCTCCTCTCTCTCTCTCTCTCTCGTCTCTCTCTCTTCTCTCTCCAATGTAGCTAAATGCTTGTATGTAAATCACGGTGATGTGATAAAAATCATTCATATATATATATATATATATATATATATATATATATATATATATATATATATATATTTTGCATATAACTACCATGGATTTTTCCAGAACTTGGACACTTGTCCCTAATAATGGAGGGCATTACTGCCTAAGTGCATTATAGCATAAAAGATAACATGTCAATATTTATGCAGGAGGTCTCATCTCTTTTCTGCTTTATTTTTATGACCATTTTTAATGCTTTCAAAGGTTCGCACGCAAGGTACCTTATTGTCATCGATATCCTCCTTGATGGAGATCATACAAGAATTGGGAATAAAATACGAATTTGGAAGCCCTGAGTCACATCTCACTGAAATATAGTTGAGCACAGTTTTTAAACTTGAATGAAAATGTCTAGCTTGACGAAAAAAAGTAAATGAAAATGAGAGAATCGAATAAACAAAGATCTGTGTGAAGCGTCATAAGCTTTTTCCATCAAAATCCTTCGTCCTTCTGTTAACTCAGCATTAAATCAAAGTACCTTGTGGGTAGTCGGCTGTAGTGGGTCGCAGTCAGGCTGTAGTAGACTGTGAGATTCATTATCTCAAGAATGTTGCAAGGAATATATATATTTATAGTAATATTACCATATATATATATATATATTTATATATATATATGTGTGTGTGTGTGTGTGTGTGTGTGTGTGTGTGAGTGTGTGTGTGTGTATGTATGTATATGTATTAATATATGTATGTATGAGCCACATTGTGATGGGCGTGGTTTCACCACCGCATCGTACGCTTGGTAAAATTACTGAAACCAGTATTCACTAAACAGGATACGAAATCCACAATAGGTGGAATCGTACCACAGTGGCTTAAAGCAAGGTGTGCAAAACCAATTCAGGGGGTGAAATTAAGCGCTTGAGAAAAATCGCTTAAATTTTAACACATGGACTAAAGGCAGAAGTAGGAGCTGAAATTCGAAATACACAAAAATGAAAGACTCGCAAGCCTTAATTGAACATCAACAAAATACTCTTACACTATTACCAGATAGGACGCAACAAAACCCACACTCAAAAAGAAGGAGGGGGTTCAGAAACAAAGGAGGAGGACAACCACACACACACACCAACACACAAATCAACACATAATATATTAATAATATATATAATTAATATTTATATATATATATATAATATATATAATATACTTTTTAAAACGTCTGCCTTCCGGCGAAGGAAGTGCCAAACTCCACATCTGAGTATACTTAATCAAGGATTTTGGGGGGGGGGGGGTCGGGGACTAGGGACCCAAAAACAGGATTCAGAAGCCGTAATCCAAATAAAATTGCTGGGAAATTTAATATTTAAAAGAGAAGGGTCGACCTTACCTGATCACAGCGAGGTCCCTTGGCTTTGTAACTGAACCAAGGGAAATGATGGAGTCCTGAAAGGATCACAGGTTATTTGAATGATCCAAAAGATCCTTCAAAATATAAAAGGAGGACTGATCAAAAAGGCTGCAACATCCAAGGGCAGGGTATCCAATATATATATATATATATATATATATCCATATATATATATATATATATATATATATATATATATAGTATATATATATATATGGTGTGTGTGATAATCCCAAGCAGCAACTACAACAGGCAGGACAATGACCCCTTCAAGTGATGGCCCAGAAAAGTCTGCCAGCTCTCCAACAAGATCCGCAAAATGCCCCTCTGCCACTGGGGAGGGACCACTAATCCGTAAAAATGTAAAATTCAAAAAACAATTGTTATTACAGGCGCAGACAATTGTAAATAAATTACTGTACAAAGAGTTTAACAATGGTAATACTCAAATAAATCCTACGTACCATAAAGGTCAACATACTGACAATATAAAGAAGCCATGGTGATTATTACAATTACAGATGTATCGGGTAAAAGGGGTTACCTTTGGCAAGTGCAATCAGCCATTGTGGGTGCAGTGCTTCGGCTGATGTTTGCTAGGTCCGGGGGTTGCGCCCAGCTTTCCATCTTCCAATCCACTCTACTACATGAAACGGATTCCAGGGCCTGGGTAAGGGTAAAGGAAACGTGTGTGTAGGTAGCACCCTTCATCTCTGCATACTTTAGGAACAGAAAGGCTGTTTCCCTCGTTGGTGCTATCACCTCGAAGGAAAAAGACATTGGGAAAATATGTAGCAAAAAGGCAAGCGTTGAATCCTGGCAAGAGAGGAATGATATTGGACCATGACACCTTTGTCGATCTAAGCAGTGAATCAGATACTTGATAGCCAGTATGCTGTAGTGGGTCGTTGTATACGACAGAGCTTGCAGGACTATCAACTACATCGCAAAAAATATCTGTGAATTGAGAGTTACACTTGGTACAGTGTTGAAGGTGAAATTTTATAAATTATATGTATATATATATATATATATATATATATATATATATATATATATATATATATATGTGTGTGTGTGTGTGTGTGTGTATGTATATACCTAGTATGTATTTGTGCGTGTAGTCAGAACAGTTTGCGTTCCAGTTCTCACAAAATTAATTGAGGTTGATGGCCCCGTGGCGTCTGCCTTTTCTGTGGGTTACCTTATATGTAGTACTTCACTTCCCTGGCCCCCAGAAGATTTTTTCTTCACAGGACACTGATCCAAAAGGTGTTTAAGTATATGGGGATGAACCTCGGGTATCTCGCTGAATTTATATATATATATATATATATATATATATATATATATATATATATATATATATATATATATATAGTATGTTTTTTTATTTTACAATTATTGATGTGGTTGTACTGGCGTAATGGAGTTGCTCTTTCAGTAATGATGAGCTTGTTTGTGGAAGGAATGATTTATTTTTCTTCTGTTTTTCGACTAAAGGAAAGGAAGACAAAATAACATTACAGGTGCATTGAGAGAGAGAGAGAGAGAGAGAGAGAGAGAGAGAGAGAGAGAGAGAGAGAGAGGTGGCGGGATTATTGATTAAAGCTTCGGAAATTGGGCCAACTGTCCTAGATCCAGGTCCTAAAGTGGGCGAGAATATGAACAGCTCGCGAAGGTACGAAATGCATCCATGTTGCCAGACTGTCGAATTATACTCTCATCTATGTATCCCCCTGGATGCCATTTTTGTGTGTAGAGCATTTCACCTCACCACAGAACACTACAGCGGCTTCTTAATTCACACGAAACACTTCCTTTTTAGAAGTGTTATACACACATGGATCTCAAGTTTTAATATTCCAGAGAATATGACATCTTTCCCTGATTTATGAAGCTGCAAGTGTGAGTTGAAGGATATTGGCACAGACAGCATTGCTGCTCTGTCGGCTTTAGTGACTTGAATAAACATCGCGCTAATCAAGGAAAGCCTCCATATTAGTGATACTGGCAGCGTTTGTACCACGTTTTTTCTATTTATCGATTGTCAGGGTTTGACTTCTTATATGCACCTCTGTATTTAGTAGTAACGGTTCATGTAGAGTACATGAATACAATAAATTGTAAAGTATTTTATTATTCAGTCACCTTACTGGTTCTATTTATATACATCAAAGTCTATAATACATCAACAACGAAGTGTATCTCTCTTTCTTTGTCATCATCGTCATGTTATTACTATTATTATAGACCCCTTAGGAGAGGTAGCACCGTCAGTGCACCTCACGTGGTGCACTGCAGGCATTACTTACGGTTCTTTGCAGCGACCCTTCGACCCTTATCGGCAATCTCTCTCATTCATTTTACTCTATCTCCGTTCATATTCTCTTATTTCCATCTGATATTCCACCCTCTAACAACTGTTTCATAGTGCAACTGCTTTGAGGTTTTCCTTCCGTTACACCTGTCAAACCTTTTACGCTGAATTTCCCTTTCAGCGCAGAATGACATCATAGGTCCCAGCGCTTGGCATTTGGCCTAAGTTCTATATTCCAATTCCAACTTGTAATTTAGAAGCCACAGTAGACATATCTGGCAAAGGAACTGACAAAAAATAAGATCTCCATAATAATAATAATGTAATAAACAGTGCCAGCACAATTTATCATAATGAAAGTAACGATGTAGCCTAATCACAATATTATGCAATCTAATTTCCATTCATTAGTAACTCAGTAGTCAACTAATAAAGAACTCCAAATTAAACATTAGACTTCCCTTCATCCAGCCCGAGGCCAATTCTCCACAATCCCTTGCAAAAGTAGTCTATACAGAATGAGGGGACATTGGTCTGGGCGAACGGACGATAGGTCACGTCTTAAAAATAGTGACTTGACGTTTGACCCTCTCTGAAGCTGAAGATTTGTTACTAAATTGGTACACTGTTGGAAAATTGCGGTAAGAATATCAACCAAGATATGAACTTGTGCTCTTTATTCACAGTATTTTTACGCTGTCTTTATAAAACTTAGCAACGTTAACCATATCATGTAAAAGTGAAGACGGCACTGTCGTTAGTAAACTTAGCAACATTAAACATAATCACGTAAAAGTGAAGACGGCACTGTCGTTAGTAAACTTAGCAACATTAAACATAATCACGTAAAAGTGAAGACGACCTCTTGAGACTCAGTTTCAAATGGAAGCTGATGGAAGTTGACCAGAAGAAAAACCTTCCGATGGGATCGAAATGCTACTAGAATCACTAAAACGAAAAAGCCACTGCAAGCAATTGTCTGTCCCTGCTGATATTTTCACAGCCATTCTCTTGACTAATTTCTTTTTACTTTGGTTATCAAGTTTTAGACTTGAGTTCGTTCTTCTATATATTCTTGCTTTTGTTTGCATCTTTATATTTATTAATTTATGTTGCATTTGGCTGAAAATTTAGAACAAGTTTGTGCGATATTAATTTCTCTCTCTCTCTCTCTCTCTCTCTCTCTCTCTCTCTCTCTCCTCTCTCTCTCTCTCTCTCTCTCGCATACTCGGAATCGCGTGGCGCTTCCCAATTTTTCCATCAGCATCCCTGGATTTATGTCATCCTGGAAATAAATGGTGCAGATTTCGAGTTGTTGCACGACCAAGGCTATAATAAATATCGAAAATGAAGCCGGAAGAGAATTGAATCACAAACCGCAAAGGTTCTGTTTTGCGTCCAATTTTGATGAGTAATTCTGAAGCTCTATTGGGTATTTGTTTTCATGTCAGATTCAGCTGCGCTCGAAAATCTGTATTTGGTTGGAGAATTTCATATCCGATTGCATTCGACGGTGAAATATGAAGTTTCCTCTGGTATATTGTTACCTGCCCTTCACTTTTCTTCCGCTTTTTTTTTTTTTTGCGCGCGCTCAGGTAGGGGATGTGGGACATTTGACATTTATTTGAATGACGAGCAACTTTGACAACGAAAATTCATTTTTTGATATAAGCTTGAATGCTTTTGGAATATTTTTATTCAATTGTTTTTGTTGATTTTGTCATACTGTGAAATGGTTAGATAATGTTATGCTTGGAAGAGTTCTTGTTTGTATGGTTGTCTCTCTCGTTACCTCACATTCGTCTTGTCTTTATCCTGAAAACTTCGCTTGTTTATTGTTCCGGACGAGTTTCATTCTTGTACATGATGTCGATTCATTGATTTCTGTCCATGTCTACAAGAAAATAACCCGGGGAAGGTGAGTTCCTCGTTGGACGAGTCGGCAAGGTACTCGACCACCTATCGGAGGGTCCTGGTTCGATTCCCCACTCTGCCAACGAGGAACCAGAGGAATTTATTTCTGGTGATAGAAATTAATTTCTCGATGTGGTTCGGATCCTACAATAAGCTGTAGGTCCCGATGCCAAGTAATCAATTGGTTCATAGTCACATAAAGATATATTGTCCTTCTTGCCAGCCTTAGGAGAGCTTTTAATCAGCTCGGTGGTCTGGTAAAACTAAGGTATACTTAACTATTTTTTAAACCCTGGCGAGGTGGGGGCGGCCCGGATAGTGCCGACAGTGGGCATTACTTAAGGCTCTTGGCAGCGTCCCTTCGGAAAGTAGCTGCAACCCCCTTTCATTCCTTTACTGTACCTCCGTTCGTAATTTCTTCCGTCTTACTTTCCACTCTCTCTTAACAATTGTTTCATTGTGCAACTGCCAGGCTTTTCTCCTATTCCACCTTTCAAACCTTTTGTGTCAGTTTATGTTTCATCGCTGAATGACCTGATAGATCCCAGCGCTAGACCTTTGGCCTAAATTTCATATTCTATTCAAATACTGCAATAAGATTATTTCTTAACCGGGACACCCCAGTAAACACGCACCTTCCCTCTGTTGAATCTTCGTCATTATCCTTGACGCTTAGAGAAATCGCATGCGAAGCCAGATTTATATTCCGATTTACAATAACTTGAGCCTTTGAGCAGGACCTTAATAATGGCGTTTTGGCGTTGCCCTATCGTATTGCGTTTGTTGCGGCGGAAGGCCGTTTGAAGTTCAGTTTTATTCATTTCACTTTTGTTCGGTGTTGTGCTCTCAGTCTTGCTTCCTTTTTTAAAGTTTCCAGGTCAATGTGAATTAGGCACGAAAGGTTTTGTTGTGGACTATTGCTCCTTCACTGATGTTGCATATATGAAAATGTGCGCGTTCAAGATTTTGAAGGAATTCAACACTTTTTTTTTTTTTTTTTTACTTTTTTTTTTTTTTTTTTCTTTCTTTTTCACTGAATTAATAGGGCTGCCAGTAACACACCATAATGATGTATTATTGGCGAAAGCTTGATATTGAAGTTCGTGACAACTTGACCGAGGAAGTGAATTACTTTTCGATTTTTTTTATCATGCATAATCAAACAGTTGTTGCCTGGTAGTGTATTCCCACCTATTAGACACCTGGATTAACACTGTACTGTGTTTGTGTATGTTTGTCATTTTGCCTTTTGCCTACATTATCGGTTGAATCTTCTTAGGCGGGTGTTCGTTTGTTTCATCACATTGTGTGATCAAGAATGATACGCATTTGTTTCTGCTGCGCTGGTCAGGTTTGAAGGCTGTTGAGTAAAAATGTCCATTTTCTGATTGACTTTCCCTCTTTACTTGACGACCGTATGTTCAGCCACTGTCAACTGATTGAGGTTGCAGACTTCTGCAAAGTAATTTTAATGTTATGACTAGCCCTACAAAATCATAAGATTTGGAACGCAGCTCTTGACTGTCGGCCCAATATGTATTATATGGTGAAAAATGTGTAACAAACCTGTGTAAATGACAAGGTTTGGGTTCCTCTTATTGGCCGTGTTCTCTTTTACTGGCTAAAATTTAGTTATTCTTGCAAGGCAGAGATGCAATCTCTTCTTGTGTATAAAGTCACACCTATCTTCGTTCTAATTTTTTGTGTGGGGGGGAGGGGCCGTGGCCAAACCTACGAAAGGAGAGTAGTTAACCCTTTCCATTAGCCTTTGCTCTTAATTAAATGGATTATTGGTTGCTCTCTTTGTCTTGGATTTTCTTTGACGTGAATCTCTCTCTCTCTCTCTCTCTCTCTCTCTCTCTCTCTCTCTCTCTCTCTCTCTCTCTCTCTCTCAATTACTGAGGACATCGATATTAATGTCTCTGAACCTAGCTAGTAGGTGTAACTTGCCGGTGAACGCTATCACCGAGGAGTAAACTTTCCTTGTAGGGAGATAATACTGTTCTTAGTGAGGTTTCTTAGTTCCTTATTGACTAGTGGGTTACGTGATCCCCTACCGATTCGGTAGTCCCGAGTTCGATTTCCCGCTCTGCCAACGTGGAACTGAGGAATTTGTTTCTGGTGATTAGAAATTCATTTCTCTAAAACATGTGGTTCGTATCCCACAAAAAGCTGTAGGTCCCGTTGCTAGGTAACCAGTTGGTTCCCAGCCACGTAAAAATATCTAATCCTTAGGGCCAGCCCTAGGAGAGCTGTTAACCAGCTAAGTGGTCTGGTTAAACTAAGATATACTTAACTTAGTAAGGTTTCTTTTTTCTTGAAATAACACTTTCTGTCGGAACTATGCCTGTAAGTTGTGTTTGTTTTCCCATTTTCCTCTAAATTTACTTAGTGAAAGGTCGTCGATTTTATGTAAACTTCTGTGGCTACTGCTACGTTTTGCAGAAATAGATCGTAACCTCTACAGCTTCATGTGTGATCAAGAGAGCGTCGTAGTTTTAACTAAGATTGCTTGTTCTAAATTTTCGTTAAAAAAAGAAGAAAAAAAAAACTGCTATCATTGAAATGACAAGGAAGTCTAATTGTTTATTGTAGCGGATTGGTGATAAGTGAAGGCTATATGGTTTGAGGATGAACTCCAGTAAAACGAAAATTTGATTCTCCATCCCATCCTCCTCTTCGGGTGGATGGGACTCTGCTCGATGAGTCTGAACCTTTAACTATACTTAGTGTAACTTTTGACTAGCATCTAGCGTCTGTTACTTTTGAGAGACATCTAATGGAAGGGTCAGCAAAAGCCTCCCGGTAGTTGGGTGTTGTACGTAGTTTCATATATTTCTAGCAGCTATAAAATAGGTGCAACATGATTTGGGTTATTTGTCCTTCCTTTATTAGAATACTGTTCTCCTGTGTGGATGTCTGCTCCTGCCTTCGCCCTTAGAGTGGTCCATGGTGGTAGGTTTCTGTTTCGTTGCATTAGCAGTTAAAACTTGAACCATAGGCGGATGGTCTCTTGTTTGTCAATTTTTCATAAGTTGTTTTTGAACAGAGATCTTTCACATTCACCGTAGATCCCTGATCCTCCTTTCCTGCCGAGAGCGAACAGATTTGCTGAATGGCAGCACCAATATGCAGCAAATGCGCCTCACTGTTGAACTTCTCGGTTCCAGAAGTCCATTATTCCTCTCTGAGGAGGTTGAGCCGCTGGAACCTCAAAAGTTCGAACGAATATGCATCGCATTATTTCCCTAGAGCAATTCTCCATATATTTTTTAATTAGCCTTCATTTTAATGTATTTATTTATGAATTCGTTTTTTTTGTCTTAAGAACTGATGTTTTCTCTCTGTTTATCTTGTTGCCGTCTGTTACTTCTTTCAAAAGAGCCCCATATTCTTTGGAAGCTTGTACTTCAAGAAGGTGGCCTCTGTAAGCTTGTTCCACATGAATGGGGTTCATCTTCAGAATAATAATAATAATAATAATAATAATAATAATAATAATAATAATAATAATTATTATTATTATTATTATTATTATTATTATTATTATTATTATTATTATTATTATTATTATTAATTATTATTATTATCATCCAGTGGTAGAAGCATGTTCAGTGTCAACTCTTGCCACCATCACTTTCTATTAGGTTAAGTAGGGGTCGAATACTTAAAAAATATTATATAGATACACACACACACACACAGACACAGACACACACAACACACACACACACACACACACACAACACACATATATATATATATATATATATATATATATATATATATATTATGAAGCGTTGCTCAGTGCTTTGGCGCCATGCGGTCTGCGTATTTTTGAAGAAACCGTTTCACAATCGGGTGGTCTTTTTGCTAAACATCCAGTATATTTATCTGAAAGTTTTGCAGATGTATTGTCAGGTTTATTTTAATCCCTTTAGTAGTGATTCTCTCTCTCTCTCTCTCTCTCTCTCTCTCTCTCTCTCTCTCTCTCTCTATATATATATATATATATATATATATATATATATATATATATATATATATATATGTATATAAAATGTATGAATTTTATCACATCATCTTGATTCATTTACAAACATTAAACTACAAATGTCGTCCTTTAATGTCTAATTCGCTCTACCTCGGAATATTATATTTCCATGCATGTTGGTGCGAGTCCTTGAGCTGACGAATTTCTTATCAACTAAAAAAATTCCCCTTCGGTTAACATATGTGAAAAATATATTAATTCCTCAGTAGAGCGAATTAGACATTACAGGAGACATTTTGTCCCTTAATGCTTATATATATATATATATATATATATATATATATATATATATATACACATATACATATACATATACATAGACTTCCTTGACGTCACATCTTAGATAAGAGGGAAGCCTGAAAGTTAGAATGCTGAGCCTCGTGATGGTGGTGTAACGGGGAAGTGTAGCATTTAGGAAATGTTTTTGAGAAATAATGTGTCAATGATAACTTTATTTAAGCAGTCACACGTGAACAGTCATACTCTATATAGACACACACACACACACACACACACACACACACACACACACACACACACACACACACATATATATATATATATATATATATATATATATATATATATATATATATATATTTATATACATAGTATAGATTTCTGACTCACATTGGGACCGAACTCTGGTCTTTCAAGTGAGAATCCAGCGGTCGTTAGCTATTCCTGCACAGAGGATATATATATATATATATATATATATATATATATATATATATATATATATATATATATATATATATAAAATTATAATATATATATGTGTATAATATATATACACATTTATATTTTATATACACACAAGTGCCGTAGCTGGAGCTCAAAGAAAGGAAAGGCATCTCATCCTTTAACAGTTTATTTCGATGCCGACGTTTCGAGACGGATCCAAGTCCTGTACTTATAATTATTTTGCCTTTGAAAGTACTTTTTAATTTTTAACTTTTTAGTTTATTGAGAGCTGTTGCCATTACATTTTTAATATAAATTAAGATTTCTTTACAAGGAACCTTTCAATCTTGTAGTTACTCAGATTTTTTTTCCCCGTCCTGAAGTGCAGATTAGAATCAGTAGAAGAGAAAAATTGGTTCTTAGTGAATCACTCTTAATGAGTCCGAATAACATGTTAGCTTTTCTGCTGTGATGAAAGAGGACCCGTCATACTTACCTGATGAGTCAGTGTGTAACAGTGTGTAAGTCTGTCTGTCTGTGTGTGCGGACTCATCCGTCACACTCTGCCATCAGTTCTACACTCCTGCACTGTTCCTAATGACTTAATTACATCCTGCAGGATTCAGAGAGTTTCGGTGGGGTTAGGGTTCCTTTTCCTCCTCTGTTTTTTTTTTTCCGTTCTGTCTTTGTTGCGTGATGTTTCGCATTTTGCGATAAGGACTGAAAGTCGCGTCCGACTTCCTTGAGGCCGCTCACCCAAAATGGAGCTCGGACTTTGATCTCGGCTTTTGTGGCTAGTGTGGTACACGTAAGATCATTAGCCCCTTAAAAAAACAAATTATACACGGGTATATTTCTGTAACAAAACCTGAAAGATTCTTCATTCACATCTAAACTTTTCTTCAGTTGATATCCTCTCCGCACTTGATTTCTAGCAGGGTATATGGTGTGTATGTGTATGTATAATATACACATATATGTGTGTGTATATATAGATTGTGCTTGTAACTTCTATTATTTTAAGACACAATCAAGGTTATTGTATTTTTTCTTATCTTCAAGGCAAAAACTGGAGAAAATTACGAAAAATTTTATATTAGTTTATATATATATATATATATATATATATATATATATATATATATAAAATGTGTGCGTGTGTGTGTATGTTATGTATGTATATATATAAATATGTATATGCGTCTGTGTACCTTCGCCGAATTCCACTTACATTTGTCTTACTAAGACAATTAAATTGTAATAAGCTCATCAGTATTGATCGTTCTCTAACTCACGGAAGGAGCATTGAAGTTTATACTTAAATGTCAATTTTCCTTTCGTGTAAAATTCAATGAGACTTCCTCTTTGATGACAGTGAATGAGCAACGAATTGCCATAATCAATGTGATGAGTTAAGTGACCGTAACATCATCTACTTTCGTTAGATTGGATTGGTTCTAACGCAGCAGAGCGTTTTTGAACCGAGGAAATATAGTATATAGAGCGTTGTTATTGTGTAATGAGCCATATGCAGAATTTAGATATATTAGCATTTTTTGTGTTGTATAGATTTGTGTATATGTTTATATTTATATTTATATTTAAGAATCCGTTTTCTTCTCCAGTGTGCCTATAGATGTTATCATTGCAGGGAAGATTGCAAAGAGACATCCAGCTATCATTTGTGGCTTCTTTTGGAATATTTTCTCGTCCTGAAAAAGTAAATCATGTCATGGTGATTTTTTTCCCCACGACATTTTTTTAAGATTGTTTTTTTCTGTGATGGTAGTGTTTTTACCCGTGATCATATATGGATAGTATACGTCAAGGGGAATTTGTGCTTTGCTTTTATAATTAACATATTGTATTAAATATTTTATTTCTTCGAAAATATTGTAAAAATTGTATTGCTCTTTATAAATTTTGTGAAAGATGCAGGGAGTACGAACGTCATCAATACACACACACACACACACATATATATGTGTGTGTGTATATATATATAATATATATATATTATATTATATATATCTATATATCTATACCTGGGTTTAGGTTAACCAAAAGTTTTTGTTTATCCACCTGTGCAGTGTGCAGTCACAAGCAATTTATTTTACTGCAAGCGTTTATGTTAATGAAATTTGTATCAATTCTGTCTTCAAGTTTTTGTGTCATGAACAGTAGAACTACTGTAGTGATTATGACCATTGAATATTTTATTTTTTCTTCAGGTATTAAATCTCATGTCTTGCTTTTTGTGTGTGTACGTGCGATGTGATAGTGCTACTGACAGCGGAATTCCTTACGTATTTTGTTAAATGAAAAAGTTCTATCTCAATTGAATTTTCCCCCAAAATTTGACATTATTTGTACACTGTTATGCTCGTTGAAATTATAATTGAGTGAAAATGCTGGAACCGATTGTAAAGTTGAGAAGGAAGCAATTCGTTTCGCATATCTGTTATTCAACTCTGCTCATGTTTGTGAAAGTGTTAAGTTTTGTGTTCTGATTTTTTATTTAACTGAAAAAAAAAATAGTGAATATCAGTAAGCTAATTGTCTTGAATATTTTTTGATAGGAATAAATTTGTGTGCAAATTGTCATGTTATGAAAAATGTTGTAAAGGATTTTGAAATCGAGTGGTGAATATGATCTCCTCTGTGAGATTCGCGAAATTTTCATGGTAATGATCTTGTGATGTTGTCTATCGAAAGAATTAAGTGATTAATACGAACTGAGCCTAGTATAGAGAGCGTCCTCTAATTGTGGAAACGGCGACTGGCTCTGCTTCACGAAAAGATGACGCTGTTAATGGCAGACGACCTCTAGTAGATTTTCTGGGACCTTTAGATTCTCTTGGACACTTGCTGAAGGATACTCACCGGAAACTGTCAGGATGTTGAGGTCCTACAGTCTTGACTTGTCCTTCATCCGACGGGTCAAGAGGAAGAAGCGGAGGACAATATGGTAAGATTCTGTCATCTCAATAAAAAAAAAAGGAAAATTTTTCATTCTTTTGGACTTAAGAGCTTTCCATTTCATTTTCTAATTTATACTCCCTTTCCCTTCATATTATTCTCTCTCTCTCTCTCTCTCTCTCTCTCCAGTTCCCCTAATTGGTCCCCTTCTCTTTACTTGATATCTTCAGTTTTCTTTTTCATATTTCACTCGCTCGTGAGTTTTGTGTTAATCTTTTATGAAGGTTGAAGTATCTGGCAATTATCATCTGACTTTGTAGAGTATATGTAGTATTTTCTTTTTTTATTGAAGTCCATTAACAGTATGTATATATACTTATATATATATATTATACGATATATATATGTCTGTAATATTACATACAATAGCCATACAATACATTACATATATATCATCTGTGGTGTGTGTTGTTTGTGGTGTGTTATTTAATAAGATATAGAGTTAACTGTTTAATGACTTCAATGAAAAAATAAAACGAACGTACAAATTACCCTCCACAAATTCAGATCATAATAGGCAGATACTTCAACCTTCATAAAATATATATATATATATATATATATATATACATGCATATATATACATATATATCTATACATATATACAGCATACATATATCATAATTAATACATATATATCTATACACAAATTATATATACACATACACACACACACACACACACACACACATATATATATATATATATCTTATATATATATATATATATATATATATATATATATATATATATATATACTATAAAGTAGGATACACGTAAGACATTTTCTTTACAAGTGTTAGAAGGGCATGTTTGTTGTATTCTTTTTACGATGCGTAACCCATCCCCATGATTGCATGAAGAAAAAGCACAGGAGGAATCAGAAATTCAGTATCTTCCAGTAAGTACATACGGTGCACTCCAACACATTGCACGCGAAACTCAGGTATTGCTGGACGTTGTGAAGAAGAAGAAGAAGAAGAAGACTTGTGCGATCTCAGCTAGAGAGGAGAGTTTTGGATGGGGGAGGAGGGGGGTAGGGGGGGGCAGGATCTCTGCGGCCGGATTGTGGTTCCTGGGTTGATACCCAAGATGTGGAGAGGCATCAGCGTCCAAGTCATCTCATTGACACATCCCATCCTGTCATGTGATGAGATACGCTCTGGCGTTTGCGTAACCTAGTTGTACCTCATTGGAAGACAGGTTTTATAGTTTTCATCTAATGTTGATATTTTTATGGAGAACCATCCTGTACTTCGTTCTACAAATGTTGTTTCTCATGCATTCATGTTTTGTGGTTCTCTGCTAGAGTGAGTTTGCAGCTTTGCTGATTATTCAAAAAAAAATTTCTCATACGTTCAGACTTCGTATTTCTCAGTGAGAAGGAAGTTTCCAGCTCTATTAGAGAGAGAGAGAGAGAGAGAGAGAGAGAGAGAGAGAGAGAGAGAGAGAGAGAGAGGAGAGAGAGAGAGAGATGCAACACCTCATCATCAGGCATCTAAATAATAGTATACAAATACAATTTAAAAAATATCACTAAAATACAATAAAATTAAACACATCAGAATTAACCACCAAGAATAGAAATTGGACGGTACCGTTTAATATATAAGAGCAAGTTTCAAGAGACGAATAAAGGCAAATACAAAGATAGTTACAAAATATAGACAGAATTTAAAACAAAGCAACTCGACTGCCTGGTCATTAGTACAGAATGATGGTTTTTCTCTGATGGTGTATAATGTTTCAGTTGTGGTTAGCTCCACATCACTAGACCGACTGGCTAACAGAGAAAAAGAATCCACACTCAGAGGATGGTCATGTTGATGGGAATGCTCACGAATGGCACTAAATGCTTGTTTGTTAAGTGGCCTGTTTGTTTTAAGGCACGGACCCGAAACTGGCGTTTTGATTTTCCAATATAAGTTTCATTACAGCAACAACAAGTATACTTTTAGGCTACAGGTGACTGCAGTTCTGTGGGCACCTCGTCTTTAAACTTGAAAAACTTGTGCACTATATTTTTAGGCTTGAATCTGACTCGGAGACTGTCTTGTAGGTAAAATCCAGTAGTAATTCAGATAATCCCTTTCTCAAGGAAAAACTGCTTTTACTCATGCATGGCAAGCAAATAAAAGATACGTAGTAACTTAGTTTACTGTCACTTTGGTAAGACGTTGACTTAGTTTTTGGAGTTGTTTACCATTGAATGCGTCAATGAATTCAACACCCATTATGAAAAAGAATATCCTTGATCTTTGCTACAAGAAAATTCAAAATATAAGCTAGAATAATCGGAACAAATCTGGAATGTCTGTCACTCAAGTATTCACGAATTTTTTCTGAAAATCAATGGGTGTAAATGATGAAAATTTGGTGAGATTCCTGTGGAAGTAGGCTTTGAAACTCACCATCTTTACGGCTTTTGAGAACATCCAGAAAGGCCAGCTTTCCATTAGTCTCTGTTTCTGACGGAAATGTAATATTTTCTTACTTCGAGCTTAAGTACTCTACATAGAAACAAAGGAGTGTGAGTGGTAGATCGGAAATATTATGTATATAAAAAGTGTCATCTCCATAGCGTCTTTACAAAAGTCGTTTGAAAGATACAGGGCATTCTTTTAACCATCTAACCCCATGATATGTAAGAAAGGCATTAGCTAACGTTGGGCCCAGTGGTTTTCCCTAGGCCGGTCAATCAGAACAAACAGACCACTTAACAAACAAGCCATTAGCATTCCCAACAGCATGTCCATATTAGGCATCGGTCTAGTGTCGTGGAGCTACCCACAACTGAAACATTAGGCACCATCAGAGAAAACCATCACTCTGTAGCAATGATCAATCAGTCGCGTTGCTTTGTGCTTAATCCTGTGTGTATCGTATGTAACTATCCTTGTATTGGCCTTTATTTCTCTCTTGACTCTTATTCTTATACATTTTATATCTTATACATTCTAATTCTTGGTAGTTAGTTCTGATGTGTTTGATTCTATTTTATTTTAGGTTTTTTTAATTTTTAACTGTTTTTGTTTATTATTTATTAGATGCGTGATGATGGGGTATGTTAAAACCTCGAAACTAGTCGCAATCAAGAATCTTTACTCAAGTACTGGTCTATAGGTATGTGTGTGTGTGTGTGTGTTTATACGTGTGTCTATGTCTAGATGTGTCACTGCGCAGAGGGTTAATATAAGGTTTATCTGAGTACGAATTCTACAACGACCATTGTGTTGTTGTTTTTTCATTGCAGACAACCCGATACTTAAAACGGCTTATGTTGTAAGAAGGATATACACATATATATATATATATATATATATATAGATAATATATATATATATATATATATATATATATATATATATATATATATATATATATATATATATATATCTATATATATATATATATATATATATATATATATTATATATTATATATATCTATATAATATATATATATATATATATATATATTATATATTATATATAGATATATATATATATATATATATATAATATATATAGATATATATATATATATATTGTGTGTGTGTGTGTAGGAAATAGCCTGTAGCAAGAGCCATGCAAATGTTATTTCAAAGCAAATAATTTAAAATGCACGTAGGGAATGTCGAGGGACAACTCTATATGGAATTTGAATCTAGTTGCTGAATGAGAGAGAGGAGAGATTAAAGAAAAAGATAGAAGAAATGAAAGGAATGGCCAAAAAAAGTAGTATAAACAGAGAGAGAGAGAGTGAAAGGCTGAAATAGTGAGATGTGTAGGGATGTGACAGTGTTGTGAAAACAGGTATAAGTGAAAATCTTTATCTTATGTTTCCATGAGGTCTGGTCCTGGTTAAGAGAAAAAGTGGGGATATGCCAATGAAGAGCTTTTATAATTTGGAAGACCTACGAAGATGGAGGAAAGAGAAAACCCGGAGAGTGCTGGGCAATGGGTTGCTAGAAGTATTATAGCGAGAATTTTTTGGATGCAAGTATGTCTTACCTTTGAAGTGGTTGTGAACATGTGTAATATATTATATGATAATGTTAATGAAACCGCAGTTTTAATTTTACAAGGAGCCAATTAAAGAAATATCGTTTAATTGGTTTTACATCCTGTAAGAGCATTATTACACAATTTACATGCAAGGTGTATGTGATTCCATGACATTGAAGACACCAAATATATTATCATGGCATTTCCTTTTCTTTGTTTATGACTTTGATATTGCAGGGTTCTTTGTTTGTCAGGAGCAATCTCATCGGGGTCACAACAGGCCCACCTTACCCCTAGTCCTCCACCCATTTCAGTTGTAGCAAAGCCAGGCTGAGGACATCGGTACAGCAAAAGCAAGAAGCTTGTCAGTTTGAATTACATTTTAGAATTCCATTACCTGTAAGACTGCTTAACAACAAGAACTCAATCCCCGACACCACTCCCCCGCCCCTCGAAAAAATATATATGCTTATATTAGTTTAGTCAAGATTAGAGGGTGTTAATATGGGAGAGAGAGAGAGAGGAGCTAAGGTGTCTGACATTTCAACACGTTCACTAAGTTTTGGGTATGTTCAATGAAGTGCTGCTGCGCTTCTCTTTATAGCTTCCTATTATATTATTGGTAAGAAACGCACTGCAACAGATACTATAAACTTGGCTTACGTGATAAGGTAAAAATATCCTGTTATGATGTTCGTGATTCTTTCCAATACCAATATAACTTAAATTTTTATCAATTTTAAGTATTGCGTAATGAATATGATAGATATATAATAACAGACACGGTGGTAAGATAACGCCTTAGACGAAAGTTAAATGGAATCTTAATAAACAAACCTATATTAAAAGTGAGACAGTGTTCTTAGTTACAGCGATATAACCTGCTCAGATTTCTTATTTCTTTTCTTTTACTCCGTGTGTGTGTGTGTGTGTGTGTCTTCAACCATACCTAATGACTCCTCCCACTGAAAGAATTCCAGAGCTTATTGGTGGAACTCTTGCTAAGAGAGGAAAAGTCCTCCCCCCATCCCCCTCAGTAAACACTGTTACAATATAATTTTTCAAGTCCCTGAAGAAGGTGTACCAGGGAAACCTGTGTCCAACTGTACCTTGGAGCAGAGGTGGCCAAACAGTTCGTTCGCGGCCAATTTTTACTCTTTCTATCAAGGCTCCGTTTTCCAAGGGATAGATCAGTTTGCGGATATATATATATAATTATATATATATATATATATATATATATATATATATATATATATAATGTATATATATATATATATATATATATAATATATATATATATAGTAAGGCAATTGTACTCATGTTTTATCGTACTATGGCGCTATTTGAACATTTTTTCCCACGTAATATTATGTCCTTATGTAGTATGGTAGATCGTAAAAGGGTTTCAGTCTTAGTGTAGATCTCGGAGTCCAGAAATCTGGCTGCCCCTGCCTTGGAGTATGGACACTGTATTGAGGCAAATGCTAATGAAATTCTGATTGTTCTGTCAGGGACAAAATTTGATCTTATTAGAGATATGTTATTGTCAAGCAGAGCACTCTAGTCGTCCAGATGATGTTACGCTTGATCATGTATGTTTCTGTTTTCATTCAGTATAGAATGTTGCATTGGTTGTTTTAAATTTCTTTTTATTTTTGAGTTTTGGGAGAGTTTCCATGCATATCATTGGCAGAATAAATTGACGTTGTACTGCTTAAAGAAAGCATGTTAATTCTTGCTCGTGTGTATATATACTATATATATATATATATATATATATATATATATATATATATATATATATGTATGTATGTATGTATGTATGTATGTATGTATGTATGTATGGTATGTATATATATATATATATATATATACTATATATATTATATATATATGTGTGTGTGTGTGTGTGTGTGTGTATATATGTATACTCTTTTTTTTGCTGATCATTCGCAATTTTTCCATATCTGTTATATGAGTTTCTGTTTTATATTCAGTTAAGAATGTTAAATTATCAGCGTTTAAATCATTCATTCATTTTTTTTAAGATTGCATGCAAATCATTGTCAGAATAAAGTGACATTGTAGTGCTTAAAGAAAGCATGTTATTTCTTGCTTATAGAATTTTTTTTATTTAATTATAATTTTTATATGACCATTCGCAATGTTTCCATATCTGATTTATCGGCCACTGTTTTATGAAACTGTCAAAGACGATGATAAATATGATCAGCCACACGTGAGCTCTTATTTTTCTTTCTGTCTCCAGGGTTTGGTTCCCTGCCACATGTTTTTGTTGAGCGGTTCGATGTAATCCATTATCACGAACACTTGATTTCGATGGTTATTTTCCATTCTCTGTGTCGTTAAATTGGGGAATTTAATCACCATACAGGTATTAACACGGCCAGCAAATGGAATTTTCATACAGTAATTATGGGGTAAACTGTTCACGAGTAATTTATATTTTAGGATGGGCCATCAGAAGGGCGGCGTTAGTATCCCCTCCGCTCCCCTCTCCCCCCTCCCCCCCCCCCCCCCCCTCTTTTTTTCCATTGGGCTTAAACCCATGCAGTAATGTAATACCGTGAGGATGCTAGCACGCACGTTTGTGTGTGTATGTGTGTTTATATGTGTTAGGTAGCCGGTTAGAAATGGTTGTTTGCATGGGTTTTGAATCCAGGTAAAAAGTCGCGGGAAAAAAGTCACAGAAAAAAAGCCACATTAATCTTTCTTAAATAGTGACCCCTAAGGTTTTAACCCCCTATGTATCCATGTACCGTCCACCTTTGCGGCGTGTTTAGTACAAGGACGTTGGGGATTTTATTTTTACACTCGATATGTATCCACCTTTATGTCGTGTTCAGTACAAACCCATTGGGCATCACCGTAAAAACATAAAAAAAAGAATGTAAATATCATAAAGATAATAACCCCCCAAGAAATATTGTTTGTGAAATCTCCCTGTGACTTTATTACCGTCCACCGTAAATTAATGTGACCTTTTTTTCCTGTGACTTTCTTAGGCAAAATTGTTACTTTCTCTCTTGTGACTATTTCTGGCCACTCGGTTTACAGATGTGCAAATGCTATTTACATTATGATGAAACCCATTTATATACGATGCCTTTTCATCCTATTTCAAATTTACGAGGACACCTGTATGTGGAGTTGTAATTATATCCCCCTCATATCTTTCATCTTTGAAGGTTCTGTTTTGATTATGTGGCTTAGTCATTATTTATCTCTTCGAAAGTGAACACAGGGCGTAATATGAAATAAGGACGGTGACAAGCATTTGGTATTCACTGTATGATTTATTTGAGAAATGGAAAATAGTCAAAGCTAGAATATAAAGATTTTATCTTTACTGTTAGGAAGTGTTCAGAAGTATATATGCCCTTGTTTACATAATAAAGACTGCTATTTAAAAAAATAATGAAAAACTAGAAGGGACAGGATTATTAATTTCATCGCGAATCGTGTTAGTATTGTAAGATGTGCTACATTAATGTTTAAGGTTGAACTTCCCTCAACATAGGGTTGAGTGTGATCACGTTTTCGTTGAATCAGGGTACAGTCATTGGTTTGGGTTTTGCATGAAACAGAATTACTATGGAGATGTTATTGAAGCAGTTTTTTTTCCTTGGCGCTAGATGATAAAGTTTTTTCTATGTGACTGCCACTTCCAATTATATTTTAATCAACGATTTAAAAAAGATGAAATGGCAATTGCCAATATATTTATGTAGCTTATTATGGAGTCATTTTCACGAACATTTCTCTTCATTCAGATCCCATACAGTGTGGAATTCATTTAATGTCTTTGCTACCAAGAAACAAGTATGATTTGTGACTTTGTTCTCACCATTTCTTTAAAAGAATAGAGATTCGTTCATACTAGACAATTTAACAGCGTCTCATTGGCGTGGTTGGTATGGTCTTTGCCTGCCACCTCGGTGGCCGCGAGTTCGATTCTCGACCATTCCACTGAGGGTTTAGAGATGTGTATATCTGGTGATAGAGGTTCATTCTCGACGTGGCTCGGAAGTCACGTAAATCCGTTGGTCCCGTTGCTGAATAACCTGGTTCCATGCACCGTAAAAACACCATACAGGATCCAGAGATTTGGTAAATGAAGTAGCGATGAATATATCGAATTTGACACATCTTGACAAATTTACATTCTCTCTCTCTCTCTCTCTCTCTCTCTCTCTCTCTCTTTGTCTGTCTGTCTGTCTTTGCCCGCGTCCGTCTCTTGTGACATCATCCTCACCCCCTTCAATTGTAAATCCAGGGTTGCAATTATAGAGGAATGTCGGAGCGCCCTCAGGATGTTGCCGATGAAGGTGGTGGCGCAGGAACTACCAGTCACCGAGAGCTTCCTCCGACGGAGGCTTTTCCCGCCACAAACTTGACACGATAGCCACCCTTACCCATGCTTCCCCCATACCTGCCCTATCCAGCACGTGATTTAGCTGTCATCAGACAGCAGGTAGAACGGCGTAGTGTACATGCACTCGAGCGTACCCCGTGGACAGCCTTTTTATTTATATAATATTTATATATAATGTATATAATTTATATATATATACATACACACACACACACAACACCCATGTGATATATATATATAGTATATATATATATATATATATATATATACACACACACATACATACATACATAATATGAAGTGATGAAGCTTTTTTTTCTTAGAATTCTTTCAATCAACGTGACGATATTCACGTCTGTTGCCTTATAGTGCTCAAAAGTACGAGGAATTAATTACTCCTTTTTTTCTGTAAACGTTTCGTGGTCATATACGTTTAATGGCGTGCGTGTGAACGATTTCTAAAGCTCCACGCTGAAAAACACCCACAGCGTGTAATGTCTTGTGCCTGGTCCGTCCTTCCTCCTGTCACGTGAATAAAAAGTGTGAAAATGGTCAAGAGAGTAGCTTAGAGCGAACAGGCTGAGGGAGTGAATGTTTGGTACTCGTGAAAAATGGTCTAATTCCGTCGTTATTGGCCGCTACTGTTACCGAGTGTTACGTTTATGTCAGGAGGAAGTGCCACAGGCATGGTAATGGCTTGGGTGGCTGTGTGCGCGCGTGCGCGAGCGTTGAAGAGCGTGTGTGTACTTAGGATGTACGTATGTAGTATGTGTCATTTGAAGACGAGATCCTTCGATTATTATTGTTTAATGGCTTAGAATTCAATGCCTTTGTCGAGAGAAATATTAGATTTCTAAACCAATCTTGCAAACCCTTTACGACTTTGGTCATAGCATATTTTAAAATTCTCTCTCTCTCTCTCTCTCTCTCTCTTTTGTAGATGGGTAATGGCGTCAGTGCTTCTCACGTGATGCGCTGTAGGCATTACTTAAGGTTCTTTGCAGCGTCCCCTCGGCCCCTAGCTGCGACTTTTATATTTTATTCATTGTATTGTACTTCTGTTCATATTCTCTTTCTTCCATTTGACTTCACACTTGCTAAAGATTGTTTCCAAGTGCAACTGCAAGGTTTTCCTCCTGTTTCACCTTTCAAGTCTTCTACTGTCAATTTCCCTTTCAGCGCTGGATGACCTCACAGGTGCCAATGCTTTGTCTTTGGCATAAATATCTCTCTCTCTCTCTCTCTCTCTCTCTCTCTCTCTCTCTCTCTCTCTCTCAATTTGATTTGCTTATGGTTAAATCCAGTGACGTCAGCAGCTGTTTTAGGAACCAGTTGATAATGTGTTGTCAATCCGATTGGAGGATTTGCAAGTTCGAAATGTAGCTCAGCGATGCTGTAACTTGCGTTAGCACTCGCGCGCGCGCGCACACTATATCTAATGATATAGGATTTATATATATACAGGGTGGGCCAAAAGTAGCCTCACAGTTAAAACAGAATAAAAAAATAATTTATTATTAAACGCATAAAATTTTTCAGACATGAATAAGTGGCATATTTAAGAATGAGTGACATGAAAAGGATAAAAATAAGTAGCATGTATTAATGGCACAGTATTAATTTTCTATTGAAGAGTACTTTGAATGAGAAACAGTTCATGAAGTAACTGTGAGGCTACTTTTGGCCCACCCTGTATATATAATATATATATATATATATATATATATATATATATATATATATATATATATATATATATATAACACGCATATAACACTTGTGTATGCGTTTGTAAATAAAAATTTCTGTAAAAGATTTTCCTTATTTGCCATAAGAAAAGTCTTGTTTTCGCCAAGTCTTTTATATATTTGTCGGTATATTTTATTTTCTGCATATGCCTTTTGGAATTTGTTCTTGCCTCCGAATGTCGTATGTATCTCTTCGATCTGCGACAAGAGATAAGTCAAGCTTTTAATCATTCTATTCAAATGATAAAATAGTAATGTGTATTTTTAATGAAAATGTAAAGCTTTTTGACTTTGTTGTTGTTCTATTTTCTTTTAGTTTGCTTTTAGGATTTTTTTTTTCTCATGGCAAATTTGTTTGTGTACGTTTAGAAACAATAATTTAAGTAGCCCATTTTAGATTTGGTTAATTGATTTGTGTCTTTAGACAGGAACTTGGTAGAAAGATTATGTGTAACCGAAACCATTATTTTGATTATGTGAAGTTAAGCTCAAGTTGATTTAGAAATTTAGCACGATAAACGATTATAATTGTTTGACAAAGCAAAACTTCACGGGAACTGACGTAAGTATATCTTAGTTTAACCAGACCACTAAGCTGAATAACAGCTCTCCAAGGGCTGGCCCGAAGGATTAGATATTTTTACGTGGTGGTTAGGACCCAATCGGTTATTTAGGAACGGGACCTACAGCTTATTGTGTGACCCGAACTACATTATATCGAGAAATGAATTTCTATTCGCCAGAAACAAATTCCTCTGATTCCACGTTGGCAATGCGAGGAATTGAACTCGCGACTACCGAATCAGTTGGCGAGCACCTTATCGACTCGTCCAGCGAGGAACTAGGGAACTGACATAAGGACCCCTTTTCACCATTTAGATAAATATATCAAATAATTTCATCTTTTGCTTGTATGTAGAGGAATTCTGTTTGTATGGTGTCTTTACGTTGCATGGAACCAGTGGTTATTCAGCAACGGGACCAACGGCTTTACGTGACTTCCAAACCACGTCGAGAAGGAACTTCTGTCACCAGAAATACACATCTCTAACCCCTCAGTGGAATGCCCGAGAATCAAACTCGCGGCCACCGAGGTGGCAGGCCAAGACCTTACCGATCACGCCATTGGGACGATTAGAGGAATTCAGATTGGTTTTTATCCACAACGCTCTTCTGCAGAATGAATGGGATGAAGCCGAGTTTGTTGGTGCATCTGTTCTTGTGCGTTGTGAAGAGGCCCTTCAGCCTCATCGACCGGCGATCGCGAAAGAAGTGGGAAAGGTGGATCTGAAGTGGTGTTCAGTGCTCAAGTGCCATCAATTTAGTCGGTAAATTTTTTTTTTTTTTTTTTTTTTTCCCCAGAAAAATCTGAAAACATTTTAGCATGGGGAATTTCAGACTAGCCTTGGTTTAAATAGAACTTGTTATGGAAAATAACTAAATCAATGTTTTTGGTAGGCTTGAGACATTTCCGTTTTTTCTCGCAAATAATTCACGTCGAGAAAAACTTATGTTGGTCATATATAGTAGCGTACAAATTACATATTTCTCCAAATATTAGGAGTATTTTTTTTCTTTGTATTCTGAAGTGATTTTAATGTGCACTGACCCCCCCCCCCCCCTCTCTCTCTCTCTCTCTCTCTCTCTCTCTCTCTCTCTCTCTCTCTCTCTCTCTCTCTCTTCCCGCGTCACCGGAAGTTGGACGTGATATGATCGTTATTTGTTTATGGGGTAATTTAAAACAAGAAAAGTAAGATTACACTGCTTTTGTGATAACTAGCGACTCTCTGAAAAGTGATTACAAGCAAGAAGTCGTACTAATGAAGGTAATTGATTTCCTCGTCTTATTTCTTTCTCTGGTCGCGTACAGGTAAAATGCCGAGACCAATTTCCTGGACGCATTAGGGGAATATGAAAAAAGGCAGATGCTCACCTGTAATTAAAGTCATTAGGGTGAGTGAACTCTTCACTCCATGGATCACAAGGAAGGCCGCCTTGCTTTCAACTCCCAACGATAATTAGAATGATGATGAGGGGTACCATTATCTGTGTCGTGATTTTCAGTGTGTGTGTGTGTGCTGGCGCGCGTACGCTTTTACTTGAGTGTGTGTGTGTGTGTGTATGTATGTGTGAAAGGTAAGTCGTGGGTTCGATTAGAGGGAGACATTGGCTGGTTAGTAAGTATATATTAGTTTAACCAGACCAGTAAGCTGATTAACAGCTCTCGTAGGGCTGGCCGACGGATTAGATATTTTCACGTGGTTAGGAACCAATTGGCTACCTAACACCGGGACCTACAGCTTATTGTGGGAGCCGAACCACATTGTATCGAGAAATGATTTTCAAATCACCAGAAACAAATCCCTCTGATTCCCCGTTGGCAGAGCAGGGGATCGAATTCGGGACTACCCAATCGGTGGGCGAGCACGTAAACCACACGTCCAACGAAGAACTTTGGCTGGTTATTGAAGGATAGTTTTTTGAATTCCGCCATATCATGTATCGTTAGGCTTTGTAATGTATGTCTGTTGTCATATTTTTTTTATTGTGAATGACATTTGTATCTTACTTTCATAAATTACAGTTCACTATAATTGACCTGTTGTAGGAAAACTGCGTATTCGTGTTGTCGTCATAATCGTAGATGTTCATTTTCTGTGCGCGTCTTCGTGTTATTAAAAAAGAAAAAAAAAAAGAACTCGCCTTTGAGGAAAGGTTATAAAGACAAAGTAAAGTCTTTCAGCAATCAGTTAATGGAGTACTTAAAGGCTATCCTCGGTCGTTTGGTTTGATTGAAATATAAAGACCTCTAAGCCATTCCTTTTATTCCTGGGATTACTGTAACGACCAAGTCTCTTTAACGGGTGGGTAATGGTAGGCTTGGATAGAAGTTGCGCATTGTAGCTATAGGTCCCCCAGCCGGTTAGTGCCATCACTGCACCTGGCGCGGCGCACTGTAAGCTTTACTTAAGGTTTCACTGCAGCGTTCCTTCGGTCCCTAGCTGCAACCCCTTTCATTCCTTGCACTCTACCTCCATTCATATTCTCTTTCTTGCATCTTGCTATCCACCCTCTTTTAAAATTTCCCAATTTCCGTTTCAGCCTGAATGACCTCATAGGTCTCATCGCTTGGCCTTTGGCCTTAATTCTATATTCCATTCAATACTAGCTAGGAAATTACCAGGGAGTCGAACGGGATGGCAACTTCGGGCCCTTACCTAGCCCAGATCTGATTTGGAAATACAGAGGAAGATTGGATAGTGGAGTCTTGGAAGAATTGTCGTTTTTAACCAAATTCATATTTGTAAGATATTCCAAAGGTTTTGGATTCGTGTATTTTTGGCTATTACAGCTGCGGAAAGCCAAATTTATTTTATTTATATTTGTGCAGTAGAACTTTTACTTTCCTTTACATTTCTTATATATAGAGCGTCTCAGTGGCGTGATCGGTATGAACTTGACCTGCTACCTCGGTGGCCGCGAGTTCGATTCTCAGGCATTCCATTGAGGAGTTAGAGATGTGTATTTCTGGTGATAGACATTCACTCGTGGCGTGGTTCGGAAGTCACGTAAAGACGTTGGTCCCGTTGCTGAATAACCACTGTTTCCATGCTTCGTAAAAACACCATACAAACAAACAAAGACATTTATATCTTGATGCATATAATGAACTTGACTTATTGACTGTTATTACCATCTATAAGTAATACTTTTAAGTATTTTTAGGTTTACAACTCTTAATATTGTCCTCACATCAATGAAGTGATACAATTTTATATAAATTACATCACTGTGGTAATTTACGTTGACACGTATGAAAGTAAACTGGATTCATATATATATATATATATATATACAGAGAGAGAGAGAGAGAGAGAGAGAGAGAGAGAGAGAGAGAGAGTATCCAAGAAATACTCCAACCAAGTTGCTCCTCTCTGTTGATTATACGCAAGACGGTGTCTGTCTAGACAGCTCTGGAGCGAAGATATGAGTTGACTGCTATATTTTGTTGATCCCGTAGGAGAACAGTGCCGTCAGTGCAGCGTCCCTTCGGCCCTTATAGCTGCATCAGCCTCTCTCTCTCTCTCTCTCTCTCTCTCTCTCTTTTTTTTTTTATTGTACCTCCATTCATGTTCTTTTTCTTCCATTTGACTTTTCCCCCCTCTCTAAAAATGGTTTAGTGTAACTGCGAGTTTTTCATCCAGTTACATCGTTAAAACTTTGAGATATTGGCTCTTCGTTCTGTCTCCTTTTAACTTTTCTCTTTCTTTCTTGCTGGATTTGGTGTAATCTAAGGATCCAACGGGAAAGATTATCCATGTTTTTCAAGCTCTTTTTCTCTTTTTTTTTTCTTAGTATGTGCGTATGCAGTAAAAAAAAAAAAAAAGAACCTGAGGATTTGATTTTATATTTAAGAGTTTCGAAACACTTCTCTGTCTCTTTGTCGGTGATGTTAGTTTTATGTGAGATTATATTTTATACACACACTAAATAGTACAAGGACCTTGGATAATAACTTTAGGGTATCATAATTGTGTAGTTATTGTGTTTGCTTTAATTATATTAACTAAAATTATTTTGAATAGTTGTTGCCGGTCGAAGATTCTAAACAATTGCGGTTAGAAGTGTGATTTAACTGACATTATTTTTGTGACGCACAGAGACTTTTGGCGGTCACCTTTGCTTTAGGAAGGCTGCGTTGTTTGTGAAGTCGGAATAAGACTGTTTGGTCTGTGTAGAGAGTTCAATGCCAGTTCCTCTCTAAAGTGTCGTTATTGTAGTTTTCCTGTATGACGTACTTGGATGTTTTCATTATCCTTGCAAGGCACCAGAGAAAAAGTGCTTTCATGCAGCCGCCTGCCGGCAGCTTTCCCTTTGAAAGTTTGCCGCTCTCTTCTTGTAAAATTCGTCTTTGTTTTGGTCCTCCTTCGCCATCTTTTCCTGCAGTGCCTCTGTCGCCAGTTTCTTTTCTCCGCTTGATGTGTGAATGGAAATCGTATGTTTTGGAAGCAGTAAAAGTTCAGGCTTTCATGATTTATTGCTAGAAAATATGGCCGAGTGCTTGGTTTTCACGTTGAGACGGTCTGTTGGCTGAAAATTTTTTATTATTTTGCAGTAAGGAGATATTTTTTTAGTACCCAGTTGCCAGCGTCTTTTTTTATACTCGTGAATAATTCGTTTTTCAAACTTTGTTCGTGGTTTAACTGTCCTCTTTTATTAGTGCTTTGATAGTTCTTAGCGTAGTTCATTCATTTCATCCTCGTTAAATAAGGAAACAACCCCAAAGTTGTTTATCACGGTCTAGATTAATGATGGTTTTTTTTTTTTTGGAGTGATGGTAAACTACATTTGTTTTTGTGGTGAGTTAATGAATCCCTCTTGAAGTGTTTTTCTTTTCGTCTACTTTTGGCGTGATTTAGTTTGGGAATATATTACACTGGTGTTAATTAACTTTTAAGTTTAGAAGAATGCTTTTTAAATAGTATGGGTTCCCGTTTTATGCAAGTAATTTTGTTAATACATTGTTGTCAATACAAATTCCCTACACCTATTATGGCCTCTTGATTGACACACACAGACACACACATACATACATACATGAGAAATATCATGGTATTTAGTATTGAATAACTGAATACAACACGAAAAATTCAAATAAAAAAGATGCCCCGATGTTTCTTCGGCGCAATCGAGTTTTCTTTACAATGTAGTATAATGCTGTATAAAACCATCAACTATGACTGGCAGCTCTCCAGTTGCTCACCAGGTGCGGTAGAGTGAGGGTACGTCCCATGACTCCGGAAAGTGCTGCCAGATGTACGATCCATGGCTAACTTTAAACTTGAGTAAAATAAAAACGAATGGGACTGGAGGGCTGCAATTTGGTATGTTTGATGATTGTAGGGTGCATGATTAAAATACCAATTTGCAGCCCTCTAACCTGAGTAGTTTGTTAGATATGAAGGCGGACAGAATGAAGTGCGGACGTACAGACAAAGCTGGCACAATAGTTATCTACTACAGAAAACTAAAACATGGGCAATAATTTGTCTTTCAGTTTAAAAATAGCCTTCATTCGGCGAGTTTCTTCCGCAGCTTTGGGTCTGCCGAGCTTCGCCTGCAAACTGTATACAATGGAGTCTGTTACGCCGCTGATCACGAATATGAATGCAGTATTGCAATATATTGCAATTTTCTCGCAGTTGGACATTGTTGTATGCAGGGCAGAATTTCCATAATAGCGAGGCTAAAGCCTTAGGATTCTGAAGGGCGTAGCTAGACTTCCCACATAGATTGATTTACCTCGAAAATTCTCAAATTGTGATGTGATTTGTAATTATTCAGTTACGATACTTACGGATCAGTTCAATCTATTACTCTTTTTATTATTATTATTATTATTTAAGCATCTCCTTGCCTCCTCCCCCATCTGACAGTTGTATTATTATGTTCCTAGATGTCATTGGTTCGGTGAAATCAGTTTCGGTAATTGGAAGTAATCAGGTAACTAACAGCTTTTCCTACCTGAGGAAACGACGCAACGGTTCCAACCAGAAGTGTACCCTTCAGTGGTCTTGTAGTTTTAAAGACTCTCCAGCAGAATGTCATTTAACAAAGCTCCAACTTTTGCAACATTGCTTTGCGTCGTTGTGTCTATTAGTGCTCATTTTTTTTTTATATCACTACGGGTCATGGGCCAATATGATGCTATTACCGCTATTCTCCCTGACATGGTCCAAGTACCGTCAGTGCACCTCACCTGGTGCACCGCAGGTATAATTACAAGGTGTTTCCAGCGACCTTTTTGGCCCATAGCTGCATCCACTTTTTGTCTTTCGTTTTACTTCCAACCTCGCTTCCTTTCTTCCTTCTAACTACAACATCTTAGTGCAAGTGTGGGGTTTCCCCCAGTGTCGCGTTTAGATCCATGCAATTTATCTTATTTTGTTCTCCTTTATCGTATTTTGTTCTCTTTTATCGTACAGTCCAACCACTCAACTCTTTTTATTGCACCGTCTTAAGCGCTGGTTGGCTGAATGTGTGGCCCAGTGCTGGGCTTTCCAGGCTAAATTTATGAGACATTATCCATTCCCAGCTGTGGTCAGTTTTTCCGCTCGCTCCAGACTTTATGCATACATGTTCTCTTGTTTTGATGTTCAAAGTTTTTGGGGAATATCTCTATCTTTATAAACATCTTTTTTTAGTCCCGAAGTTAAGTTAATTTTGCGTTTGTTTTAATTAATAAATGGCATGTAGACTAATGATGGTTCGGGAAGTGTGTAGATATTCAATAATCGATGAATGTAGATTGTTTGAGAAGCTTTATTATAGGACTATGGTTATGTGCAATTTTTTTTCCATCGCATGGCTTATAATTATTTAAGAATACTTTCTTTAATTGTAAATCTGCCATGTAAGTAACCGACATTAATTATTAAAAAGAAAAATTTACTCTAACTATTAAAAAGAGAAATTTTCCCTAGAACTTTTGGAAAGATGAGAATATTTTTTCATTAGAGTGACTTGTTAACGGACAGAAGTGTCTAGAAAACTCATTTTGTTCTTAATTCATTGGCATTTCGCACATATGTGAAGTTGATGATTTTCATGGCAAGTTCTAAAAGGCTCTCTACTTCTCAGGTGAACCCTCCCCTTGCTTGTAAAAAGAAAAAATGGCTGGACAAACCTATGTAGAAGGATCCCACAAGTTTGTTAAGGAATTTACCGGGGGTTGCCTTCATATCCCGAATGCCTTTAGTGAATAAAGGAGAAAAGTAAAACCAAATTTGTCTTTGGAGTTGATAAAAAAACGTTTCTTGACAATACACGACTCCAGTGAATAAATGAGCAGCAAGTAATATCCTTAAGAGAAATTTCAATGCATTTTTGAGCTGAAGAACTCAAGCCAAATCTCCTAGTTTTTCTATAAATAAAAAGACTTTATTCCCAGTAAAAGAAATTGATGCGAAATATATATGAAAAGACAGCAATTGCAAGGTGGAAATGTACTTTTGAAATGGGAGGTATAACTTATGAGGAAATGGAAGTTTTCCATCTCGTAATGAAAGAAGGATGTTACCAGGATTTTTATACACAAAATTAAATCAAATACACGTATGGAAAAGTTATGCTTAATCTAATGTTAAAAAGTTATATCAGCTACAGGGGAAAATGTCGTGGCCAAGCTGTGAATAAGAGAAGAAACTTGGTGTATAAAGAATTTGTCTTTCTAGAAGCCAACAAGGTAATCAGGCTGTAAACTACAGCGTTCAGCATGTTATGAATTACGTTGTACCCAGTCTGAAGGAAGGAACAACCAAGGTAAAGAGAGGAGACACCTTGGGAACAAGTCTATCAATTAATGATGGATATGTATTTACACAAAAGCCCTTGAGAACTGTGAGAAAGAAATAAGACAAAAATTGCTCTGTGCGCATCAAAAATAAATAGTGTCGACCATAAGTACAGTTAAAAGAAAAGGTTCAGCTGAATTCTTGAAGTAAAGTTGTTCCGAAGTTTTTATAAATGTTGCGACTTTTTTCTGTCGTATGACTGAACGAAAAACATATGTCGAGTTTATTGTTATAAACGAAAATATTACAGTAAATTTGGAAGTAAAAGCAAAAATTTCCCGTTCTTTACATGACAGGAAAAAAACAGAGTGAGAATAGGTAAATTACTGCCGAATTTATTGATACAGATATCCCATAACCGGAGTAAAAGATTTTCCCTTTTCTTTATGGAATGATGATAATTGTGCCATTTTAAGGAAAACGGTTATATGCAATTTATTAATCAAAGAAGGAGAGTTATATTCCAGTCATTAGAAAGAAAATGTCTGGGTGCAGTGTCTGAATAAAGGAAAGATGACGTCAGCCGTAGATCACAGAAAGGATTACTAACTAGTCCAGCCGTCTTTCTGAAGCGTCCACTTAACATGTGGTCCTGTAGAGGGTTAGCGCCGTCAGTACACCTCATGCGGTGCACTGTAGGCATTACTTGAGGTTCTTTGCAGCGTGCCTTCCGCCCCTAGCTGCAACTCATTTCGTTGCATTTACTGTCTCTCCTTTCATGTTCTCTTTCCTCCATCTTACTTTCCACCCTCTCCTAGTTCCTCGTTGGACGAATGGTTTTCGCGCTCGGCCACCAATCCGGTGGTCCGAAGTTCGATTCTCGGCTCGGCCAACACGGAATCCGAGGAATTTATTTCTGGTGATAGAAATTTATTTCTCGATCTAATGTGGTTCGCATCCCACAATAAGCTGTAGGTCCCGTTGCTAGGTGACCAATTGGTTCCTAGCCACGTAAAAATAGCTAAGCCTTTGGGCCAGCCCTAAGAGAACTCTTAATCAGCTCAGTGGTCTGGTTAAACTAAGATATACTTAACTCCACCTTCTCCTAACAGTTGAGTCATAGTGCAACTGCGAAGTTTGTCTCCTGTTACACCTTTCAAACTTTTTTTTTTTTTTTTTTTTTTTCTCCAGCGCTGAATGACCTTATAGGTAGGTCCCAGTGCTTGGTCTTTGGCCTAAATTCTATATTCAGTGAAATTCAATTCAGCTTAACATTTGGGTACCTTTCAGGTCGAGCAGCTGTTCATCGTCGTCGTTGCACTTTTTACACGTGATGTTTTGGCAAGTTGCCCCCAATATTTTGACTTGTTTATAGCGGCTGAAGGGTCCTTTGCACTCACGCCTGCAAGAACACTTTGCTGTGTATATAAACTATTCTCCTGTTTAATGAAGATTGATATAACATGCGCATGCACGTAAGCTTGTTGGAGTGGTGTAGAATGCATGTGCAAGAATATGCATACCGGTATATTTACACATTGTTCCACAATTGCTTATGTCTATACCCAAGTTTATGCGGTATGATTATATCATTACGTTGATGTCCACATACTCAGAATTTTTAGATCTGTAGGCTACTTGTACTGCTAAGTTGTGGTAGCTATTATTTCTTGAGTTCAGCAAGAATAATATATTTTAAATAGATAAATCGTATTTGCAGCGCTGGTGAGATGGCGTCAGTTCTGTTTAGGCGATGAGTGACCTATATAGCAAATTCAGATGACCTTGGAGGAGTGTGTTTATAACACAGAGACACGGAGAGAGAGAGGAGAGAGAGAGAGAGAGAGAGAGAGAGATTGATTGATCGTATTGGGTAGTGGAATGCATAAAATTTCTGTTGACTGCTTATCTATTTTTGTCAAGGCGTTCATAACCATAATTGTTAAGTAGTAGTAACCAGAGTCTACTTTCTACACACACACACACACACACACACACACACACACACACACACACATATATATTTAATCATCTCAGCTCCGCATGACAAAGACACGTGTCACATGCCGTTACAGATGTCTTTACTTCTATAAATAAATCTCCTCGCTCAAAGTTTTCATCCAAGTATGTCTAGAACTTTCATCTTCTTTTCAGAATATTACATTTACTCATGGAATTTCCATAAATTCCATTAATGTGTAATTTATAACCCTTATCGTGCCATTTCACTCGTACAGTAATATTGCTCTAAAAGCTTTTTCCCAAATTGACATACTCTTTTATAGATTCACTGTCATGCCGTGAATTATGCCCGTATTGCAATTAAGATGGTACCAAACTTCTGTGTAGCCCTACATTCTTATGTAGTTTCAGTCTCAGTCTGCCCTTCGTACATTTTCCTTTTTGCAGAAGAACTCGTACGGGTTTCCATTGTTCTAAAACATATGAGAAATTCAACCTTATTAACTTCTTTCTATCAGATGTTATAGTTTTGTACGTAGTGTACTTCATTCTCAGGATTTCTTAACTTCTTTCTATCAGATGTTATAGTTTTGTACGTAGTGTACTTCATTCTCAGGATTTCTGTTTTTCCTTAGAATTATGCCGAGTCCCAAATCTCTAGATTATGTGATGCCGTCAGTTAAGCAGACCTTTTTATATCTGGAGGTGTTTAGCTGATTGAAGCATCAACAGCATATTCTAGCTTTGTCAAGTTTCTATCATTTCTCCTATCTAAAAAAAAAAAATTTCCATCTTCCAAATGTGTGTGTGTCGTATATCATATATATTATATATTATATAATATATATATTATTATTCTATATATATATGTGTGTGTGTGTGTGTGTGTATGTTTCTATAAAAAATATTTACATTTGTTTTTTTTTATTTCAGGTGAGTGAATTAGCAGTACGGAGGAAAATGAGATGATTGCATGGCTTCGTTTTCATTATGAAGTTAAGTATACTTTTTCTCCCTGATACGGGGCGGTTTCAAAGTAAGAATATATATATATATATATATATATATATATATATATATATATATATATATATATATATATATATATATATATATATATAGAAAGAGAGAGAGAGAATGTATGTGCAGTACGCGCGCTCTTTTGTGCAGTATTGTAGACTGCACTATTTCAATTCAAGTTGGTGAACGTTAATAGTACTAACAAATAAATGAGAGAAATAATCTTGAGGTCTCGAACAGGATTGTACTCGTAGAGTTCCATACAGTGTTAGTAATCACCTAACGATCAAATTTCATCGTAAGTGTGCGTTCCTTCTGATTGTAAATAATATTAAAATTAACAGTTAAATAAAACAAATGATCCAAAGTTCTGAAGCACTTCTTCCGATGTTTCTGACGTTACTATAGGCAAAAGCCCCTGGTAAAAGTGCATGTATGAAGGACTGATCAGTTGCTATGAGAGTTCGGATCCCACAGTAAGCTGTAGGTCCCTGGCTAGGAACCAATTGGTTCCTAGCCTCGTAAAAATATCTAATCCTTAGGGTCAGCCCTGTGGGAGCTGTTAATCAGCTCAGTGGTCTGGCTAAACCAAGATATATTTAACTTGGTTGGAAGTGTATTTCAAAATCTTCCTCAAAAAGCTACAGGATCCGTAAAAAGTCAGTTACATTACCCACGATTCGCTTTTCACTGTCGGCAGAGTCTCTCCAACACCCCTCCACCCACAGCCCCTAAGATCTGTATTTTCATTATTTATTTATTATTCAGAAGATGAAATCTATTCATATGGAAGCAGCCCACAGGGGCCACTGACTTGAAATTCAAGCTTCCAAAGAATATTATGGTTTTCGTTAGGAAGAAGAAAGAGGAGGTAAAGGGAAATACAGAAAGAAGATACCCCACTTATTTTAAATATATATATGTATAGTATGTGTGTGTGTATATATATATAATATATATATATATATATATATATATATATATAAATAACCGGTCAGCAAATGGTGAGCCTTGAATGAGATAGTGTCTTATTTAATTCTACTTTTGCAGAGGGTGTTTAGTGAGCAGAGACTTATCTTGTTTGGAATTCTTCAGGGCAGTGTTCTGGAACTTATTTTTTCCTCGCTCTGGAATTCTTCAGGGCAGTGTTCTGGAGCTTATTTTTTCCTCGCTCTGGAATTCTTCAGGGCAGTGTTCTGGAGCTTATTTTTTCCTCGCTCTGTAATTCTTCAGGGCAGTGTGCTGGAACTTTTTTCCTCGCTCTGGAATTCTTCAGGGCAGTGTTCTGGAACTTTTTTCCTCGCTCTGGAATTCTTCAGGGCAGTGTTCTGGAACTGTTTTTCCTCGCTCTGGAATTCTTCAGGGCAGTGATCTGGAAACGTTTTTTCTTCTATTTTTCTCCCACGAGCTACATTTTACATTGGCTGGAGAAATGAGGTGATACGGCATACAGATAATGCTAGTTGAAGTTATTTACAATCCTTAAATGTAAGCTGATAATACTTCTGGCCCAAACAGAGACCCGGAAAGCGAGAGGATGTGGTGATGTGAGTGAGAACTAAGACTGATCTCCTGCGGAAATAATTATTTTCTGAGTAGCTGATTTTTCAACATTTTCATGACCTTCGATTTGCCATCATAATTATCATTCTATGTGGCCTAATGACTATGAATACATGGCAGTGCTCGTTCTGTCTTAGACTTGGGGCTTTTTTGTACACAGTATTTGGGAGAGGTATCATCAACGTTGCCAGAATACCAGCTAGTGTTCGTAAGGTTTTCTATATCGGCAGATCTTTTGTATTACCTTTATGTTGAATATTGTATCCTTTCTGGAAGTTAGTTACTTTTCAAGGTCTTTATCTGGTTGGCATGGTTCCTCATACTGGTAATAGAATTTTTTGCAGCATATCAAGTTAACCAATTCTGTTGCGATGCCGATTCCTACACTTGGTTTCTGCATTTTTTTTTTATTGTTTTGTTCTTGCATGTCAGTCGGTAGCTGGTGGTTGATTTTTTCTCTTTATATTTTCAGTTTTCACTGTCCTGTCGTAATCTTGTGCAAGATTGCTTAACTAGTCACTGTTTTTGGCTTGTCCTAAACGAATGTTTGTTCCTTTTGAATCTTGACAGAATCATTCAGATGACATATGAAGACCCTTGGTGTTATCAGAGACCTTTCGCAGACTTGAAAGCGTTTTTTTGCGTAAGGACGTACTACTTCTAAGTAAGCTAATGTACTAAATGTACATGAAGGGCTCGCCTAATTTATAGAAAATGCATTTTTTTTTGTCTGTCCCTTAATTTGCTGCATGAAAAACAAGGTCCTGTTCGCTTTTATGCTCACATTGCTACAGTCAAACTAGGCAGTGGTGGCCACTGAAAGGAAGGTGCTCTCACCCAAAATGTATCGTGTCAAGAGTTCTAAATATTTCTGTCATTTTCCTTTAAAGAGAAAGCTGTGTAGAGAAAAGAGCGACCAATCTCTAAACAGAGTATTTTCTTTAAGGAAAAAATAACAGAAATATTTAGACTGGCACAATATGGTTGGAGACAGCACCTTTCAGCGGCCACCACCAATTGGTTTCACAATTGTACAGGGTGGTTCAAAAGTAGGTGGGCAGTAAATGATAACATTTATTTTGAGATTACATATACAATTATATTTACTAATACAATTATTATACAATTATATTTACTAATACAATTATTACATTAGCAACTAGATTTTATTGTGTGCAATAATACAAAAGCACTGAAATTTCATCAACACAGGCTCTAACTGATGTCCATCACAATTTACACAGCTATACCACCTACTGTCCACATACTTTTGGACCACCCTGTATATCTGAGGAATTTGGGATATTAGATATTGTGATGGGATAGGAAAGAAACCGAACTTTTGCCCTCTAATATTATCACATTGGTAGAATCACACAAAATTAGTTAGTCTGAGAGTGAGGTTTCACAACAAATGAAGGAGGAGAATCATTGCATAGGAATGGATAGTTCCAGAGTGGATTTGAAGCAATTGGTCAAGCAGGAGCCAAGATGGTCGATAAAGAACTTGAATCATGTTCTACTTAGAGGAATGAGGCCGCATGTAAGGAATTCATTCAGCACTGAATTACAGCTCACCTTTTAAAAGGCAGTGAATTTGATAAGATTCCCCAGAGTTCCTCAAGTCAAATGTCAATGGTCCGCTAGTCAAGCGTACTGTGGGGAATTCATTTTGATGATCATCGCTTTGTTGGTAAGATTCTGCGTTATCGTGTTACGTGTAAAGCAGAGTGAACACTCTTGTGTCATTAAGGGAAACTGTTAAAGTATGTAGTTTGCAAGTACATACAAGTTATGAAGTTTATTTGTGCACGTTTAACCTGCGTCCAGATGTATTGAGCCTCACTTTATTATGAAAGAATAACCTTTACACTTCATACACGGAGTTGATCATTCTCTCCCCCCCAAAAAAAAAAAAAAAAAAAAAAAAAAAAATTAAGTGTAATGTTACCTCGGATCTGTGTTCGATGTTGGTCTCCCTCCAGTAGTGGATCCCTCTCTTACGTGAATTCTCTGGCCATCGCTGTTATTCAAGCCTTTGATCAAAAGCCCCTATCTGTTTGGGGTCATAATCTATCCCATGAAATGGAATTGTTATGTCGGGTTGACCACGATACCACGGAATGTTTCTGTTTAGTGCTTCCTCTGTTTCTCTGCATTGCTTTCCAGTAAGACTTGTGCGGTATCTTGATTTTTTTCCCTTTCACCTTTCCTATTTTGTTCAATTTTTAAAGTTTTTCGATCGCTAATCTTGAATTGTTTGAATCCCCTCAATAGAACAAGTACTGTTACTTTTGCAAAATGGTGTCACAGTATTCGCATATGTAAGCTTATCCTATATATATATATATATATATATATATATATATATATATATATATATATATTATATATACCCCATGGTCGTCCATATTTAAGAATTTGTCAGCTCTAAATTTCCTGAAGTTGTGGTTTACAGTGTTTTCAAATATTGGTTTTTGTAACAGTTAAATACCTTTAAGATTTATGTAGAATTGATAAAATCTAATATATGTAAATTAAACCTTTGATTTGGTTAGCGTAAAATTTATCAAGGAATAGATGAAATTTGTCTCTTGTGGTAGGGCTTGTGTTAGTATATATTGTGCCTTGCTCTTTCATTTCAGTAGGATTTATTTATCTGGCTGAAGAAAATTAACGAGTATATATTTGTGTGTACACACACACACACACACACATATATATATATATATATATATATATATATATATATATGTATATACATACATACACAAACGTACCTCTTTTGGCAGTCCAGTGGTAAGAGAATATATATATATATATAATATATATATATATATATATATATATATATATATTATATATATATATATATATATATATATATATATATGTGTGTGTGTGTGTGTGTGTGTGTGTGTGTATTATATATATATATATATATATATATATATATATATATATATATGTATATATATATATATATATATATATATATATATATATATATATATATATGTGTATATTCACTTGTATTCCAGGTGGGAAAATTTAAAGTTTTTTAGAAAAATGCCCAACAGTTTCGTTCTCCAGTGGACCTCTTCTTGGAGCGTTTATTATTAAGGGAAGAGATAAAGTTTAGAGTGTATGTAGCCAAGAAAGGCTTAAGATCTTAAACGTATGAAATACCGATACCAAAACCAGTTTGAGCTACAAACCATTCAGCAATAAAATAACAATAAAATAAATTTAGTAGTTGAACAAATGAAAAATACCAAAATATCAAATAATGTAATTTGAAACAGCGTAACACTTATTTGATTGTTAATGGATAACATTATCCAATTTGTACTGACTTTTCATGACATGAAATAAAAGAATCTAATTTATATACTAATTATATATATCTACTATATATATATATATATATATATATATATATATATATATATAATATATATATATATGTATATACACACGTACATATGCATATCAACTGTTTTGGCACTCCAGTGGTAAGAGAACTCGTCAATGGAGTTAGGCATAGTTACAATGTTGCCAATTGGTATCTGTTTACCCTCCAAACTGGGTATAAGACTTACAAAAAACCGTGGAAATAAGTGAAATTGGCGTATCTATTTGTAGTATATATACATATTAGAGCAATTTTATCATTATTGCATTACTATGACAACTAACATTCATGGAAACAGTTTGTAAATGCATCGGCACATGTGTGAAGCTTCACTAAATTGGCAATGATGCATAGTTACTGTCGGTTGATCGAGTCCACCAAGTGTCTCATCATTTATGATTCCCATCAGTATTATTTCTAAGGCAGAGCGAATGGGATATCAAATGACATAGTTAGCTTAGTGTTTGTTAATAAGAAAATGTCATGATGAAGTGATATATATTGTATACATGTATATATATATTATATATATATATATATATATAGAATATATATATATATATATAATGTTATATATATATACGTTATATAATATAATGTGTGTGTATATATATATATATATATATATATATATATATATATATATATATATATATAATATATATATATATATATATACATATACATACATATACATATATTTTTGTATGTGTGAATGTGTGTATGTTTGTAATGATGGTTTACTTGTCAATGGCTTTGAGCTTTGTTTTGTGAAATTTTCTTGTTTATGTTTCTTTTTATTTATTTTACTTTGTATCCCGAGGAAGTGTACGCAATACCCGAAAGCGCTTGGTACCTGGTCTTTAATTTTTCACCTTTCATGTGGCTATTTACGTATGTATGTATATATATTATAAATGTACATACATGCAGTAAAAGGGGGACCTCGTAGGGAGATGAATCCAAAGACATATGTATACATACATACATGCATACACTTTAACGGGGACCTTGTATGGAGAAAAGAAATCCAAATACAGTTTTATATGCGCAGCTGTATCATAAATATGTACCAAAATATTCATAATTAGCATCATGATTTACCCGTGATATTTGCGTCACGCACTAGTAATGTTGAATGCTCTGTTCATGCATATCAAAGTCCGTCTGCTTCAGCAAGCACTCTGTAGATCTCATCTCCTTTCTCTAATTAGCTCTTCTTATGAGGAGATTCTTTGTGGGGTTGGACCCTAACGTTGATAAGCATTCTGCTACTGCTTTATTGAACATTGTGATAACTTTATTGCTCATTTTATCCTCAGATCACGCACAAACACTCCGATGTAGCTATAAATAGATCTCCACATGTTTTCCCGCAACTGAACGCCACAGCTCTGATGCTTTGGCATTTGTAGTAACTAAACTACAGACCATTTCTGCCGCGAATATATATATTGTGTATTCCAGTCTTCTCAAATCTGATCTCACAGTTCAGTGTGTAACTAAGGTATCTTTTGCTCTGCCCTATGCACTGACGCCACACTAGAAGTGTGTTTTTTTTTCTCTCTCTCTCTCTCTCCCTGTCGGTTACATTTCAAAATTAATGTAGTACCCATCCCCTCACCAACCCCAACATCTTCGGCATGGCCATTGCCTTGGCTGCAAACTCACTTTTATTTCCTTTCCTGTCTCCATAGATAGTTTTGCATACAATTGATTTAGAGTCGCCCCCAGTCCTTTTCAATCTTCTCATCATCTGTTGTTACGCATTTTTATGAACTCTTCCTTTGATTCTGTTAGCACAGGTAATCTTCATACAGTTGTCAGGAGCATTTTCCATTAAATAATGGACAATCAATGAGTTAATGTTCATTCTTGATGGAACCAACCGTTATCACAGTCAGTGGCGGAATTTGGGGATGGAGGGGGAAGGGTGGCGAGAAGGCCATGGCATAGGGCCCCGGGCCTGTGAGGGCCCCTCACCTCAGCGAAAAACAATAAAAATTATTAAAAATATGTAAAATTATTCAATAATAATAATAATAACCTAAGAGTTGCTCAATTAGAAAATAAATCTCGGAAATCTAGCCCCCTCGCCCCCAGCTGTAATGACCCTCTTTGCTTGCCCATAAGTGAGAGGGGCCCATCTAAGACCACCGACCTAGGGCCCCGCACACCCTAAATCCGCCCCTGAATACAGTCTTCTAATATACTTATAGCACTGTCTTCTGACTGTGAACTACGTTAGGATAAAGCGCCATTTCCCCCTTCCTCCTGGTTCCTTCTGCCATGGTCATTCAAAGACAATTAATTACCTGTGAAATATCTTCTCTATTTCGACAAATTATTGATGACCCATTTTCATTTGTTTAACTTATTGTAACGTAATACTTATTATAAAGATCGACAAAAGATGAGAATGATGCATCCTTGTCACCAATCGATTTGAGTCCTATCTTCATGTTTTCCTTGTGGCCAGATACCTTAACATTACTAACGCTTTTACTACGACTTTGTGGAAATTTTACATTATCACGTTATCAGCCCAACTTCCTTCACGTGATTTACCGTCCAGTCATGCATTTCAGATTTTTACTTCATACACACATTCATAAATATTATATATATATATATATATATATATATATATATATATAATATATATATATATATGTGTGTGTGTGTGTGTGTGTGTGTGTGTGTGTGTGTGTGTGTGTGTGTGTGTGTTTTATATGCATATATAAAATGATTGCCCACTTGGCTACGATGGTATATCTGAAAACGACAGGTATAATTATGTATGAGAGGGAGTAGACTTTTAATCTTTCTCGTGGTCAGGTCGGCAACGTGACCTCTGTGATTATTGGACCTGGACATCACAATTTATTTTTCTTCAAATTTCTTTGGACTTGGATCTTCAGGCTTTGTAGTGACAAGCGTATCCAAAAAAAATAGCAAAGAATTCAAGAAGTTGAGAGGGTATTGTGGCTATTACAATTACATGTAGTATAGTATGCTCTTCATATTTATGTAAAAGTACATCAGTACTTCCGTAACAGTTCCTCACCGTCTTCATTTTGTTAATCATGAAACGGAGAGATTTTCAAGTTATTGGCTCTAGTCCAAAGGATCAGAGTATATTACATATATTGCAGTCATTTCATGGTCACCAGCTGATCGTGCATGGAAGGGCTACCAGGCTGTCAGCTCTTTGATGTCATGGTAATGGATTGTAAATGGCCTGGATGCTGCATTAACATTTCAGGTGCCGTGTTTCATATTCACTTTTATTGAAATTCCATTTCCCATCCTGGAAACCATTTACACTGGAAACTAGTTCACCCTTCGGAATTACTTTCAAAAAACTCATTTTTATATAGCTATCTCTCTCTCTCTCTCTCTCTCTCTCTCTCTCTCTCTCTCTCTCTCTCTCTCTCTCTCTTTAGGGTATAATTTCAACATTTGATTCACTTCTATGGTATTTCATTTTTCTGAGAAGTAGGACACAATGGAGACAATTTTTTTTTTTTTTTTTTTTACGAAGTCCCCACAAAGAAATTTCTCTCTCTCTCTCTCTCTCTCTCTCTCTCTCTCTCTCTCTCTCTCTCTCTCTCAAAATAGGATAATATGGTGGTCCACAGCGAATGAATTATGTTTCTTCATAAGTGCAAGGTATATAGAATAAGGGTATATACCATGCATAAGTGAAGAGTCGAGCTCGACGGCCGTATATGGCGGAATGTTAGTTATCAGGTCGACCTTGATGACTGTGGCATACATTAGGTCAGCCTTCCAGTGAATTTGTGTGTGAACCTCGGGATTCGAAGATCATTGGAAAAAATACGATGTTGATAATGTGTTGGGCAAGGGGGAGAGAGAGGGAAAGAGAAAAGAAATCCCTCACTGCGTGTTTCTTTGATGTTGGATGAGTTTTTTTTTTTTTGTTTTTTTTTTTTTTTTTTTTTTTTTCACAGAAAATTCGTCGACCTTTCCTTTTGTCCTGCACCCGTTCCTACTCCTCCTCTTCCTCTTTGCTGTTGGTGGCATTTTTTTCTTATTTTGCACTCCATAGCTGCAGCATTTTTTTTTTTTTTTTTTTTTTTTTTTTTTTTTTTTTTTTGCAGCTGTGGATCAAGCAGGCCTTGCTGTGTATATGATTTTGTTGTATATTGGGTTTTGGGTATGGTACCCTGGAATAGATGTATATAGATGTATCTATTGCATCAAGATATATATATATACTATATAGTATATATATATATATATATATATATATCTATATATATATATATATAGTATATATATATATATTTAAGTGTGTATGTAATATTTATATGTGTGTGTGTGAGAGAGAGAGTATGCAGTGTATAGGTAGGACTATATTTTTGAATTAGCAATAGAAATGAGTAGCGGAAATTTTCTCCCAGATCGTGTTTCCCTCTTATCCCTCCCCCTGGATGTGATTGCTACCATCCAGGGGCATTATCCTCCTTATGCCAGCGGAAATCATTCTTGCAACTGCTCTGGTTCCCTTCTGCCCTTTGCAAGCAAGATTAGTCGACGGTGGTCGTTATGTCATTTGGATATTTAAAAAACTGGGTTTTCAGTCTTCCTTTTTCCCGAAAGGGGGTAGTGCCTTCAGTGCGCGTCAAGCGACGCAACGTAGGCATTACTTTGAGTTTCTTTGCAGCGTCCCTTTGACCCCTAGCTGCAACCCCCTTCCATTACTTTTACTATGCCTCCGTTCATATTCCCTTTCGTCCACCTTACTTTCCACCCTCTCCTAACCATTGAATCATAGTTCAACTGCGGGATATTATTCCTATTATATCTTTTTGCCGTCAGTTTTCGTATCAGCGCTGTATGACCTCACACATCCCAGCGCCTGGCCCTTGGCCAAAATTCTGTATTCTATGCAGTCTCCCTGTGAGGTTGATGGTATTTCGTATTATTTTATACCGTAGCACTTATAATTCTCCACTGGGAACATCAGAGGAACTAGAGTGACATTTTGAGTCCTCGTTAGCATTATGGCTGTTAATATAATGGTCAAGATTATATGAATGTGTTTAATTATAAAGATATTTCATCACCGCCAGTCACTTCCTAGTGAGTCGTTACAGTCCACACAATTTTTTTTTTTTTTTTTTTTTTTTTTTTGCTATTTATCTGGTTTACATTTAATTTAAGATACAATGCTTAGAACTCGTTGTGATTATTGTGGATGTTTGGTTACTGAGTTTTCTGAGCTGTGATTGACATGCTGGTCGGCTTTTATCAAATCTTTAGGTTTGATGTCGCCTACTAATACGGTAGTCGCGAGTTCGATTCTCCGCTCTGCCAGCGTGGAATCAGAGGAATTTATTTCTGGTGATTAGCAATTCATTTCTCGGTATAATGTGGTTCGGATCCCACAATAAGCTGTAGGTCCCGTTGTTAGGTAACCAATTGGTTCCTAGCCACGTAAAAAAATATCTAATCCTTCGGGCCAGCTCAGTGTTCTGCTTAAACTAAGATATAGTTAAAGTTTTTAGGCTTGATGTAAACTGGTATTTCAACTAGTACGTACAGAAAAGATAAATATTCTACCACCTCTTCTTAATTATGCTACAAGAGAATTTTCGTGAGGAAATATGACATCCTAAATAGAAGGGAAGGGAGAACGAATGAAGATTGCACAAGATTTTATATAATGGCGTGAAGAATGCCGAGGATTTGCCTTAAAGCTATGTGTTTAGTGTAGCTCTGCTCTTTCTTATCTTTATATTCACTATACTATTTCTTTCCTCTTCGCGGAGCCGACGCCATTTTCAGGATTGTGGATTAGAAAACATTCGCTGTCGGGAATCCTCCTCTGCTCTCGGCATAGTCCTGGGAATGGGAGCGGGGGAGAGAGAGAGAGAGAGAGAGAGAGAGAGAGAGAGAGAGAGGGTGTGTTTAATGGAGTGTTCCCAAGGAAATCCTCGCTTAGTGGTCTGCAGTGTTTGTTTCTTCGTTTCTTGTTGTTTTTACTCCTGAGCTTCGTAAAAGTAGTTTTAGACCTTATTGCATAAAAACGAACGGTGTTATAGCAATGTTATGATTTTTGGGGAGATAGTGCTTTCGTTTTAGTATTTCGTAGTAGTTGTTATAGTTAATTATTACCAGATATCTTTTGTACTGTTTTAAATAGTGCCGTAAATTTGAAAAAACATGTGGAAGGATAATGGTAGAGCAAGGTGAAGTAGTCAGATTGATTTATATGCTCGTTTGAAAACAGTTTTATGAATGATTATATCATTAGAAAATGTTTGGTACTGGATGGACAACTTGTTTGGTTTATTCATTCAGACATTTATTTTAATTTCTTGTAACTGGACATCGATAGCAGAGCTCTAAAAGTAGCTATTCATTTTTTTTATCGTTTCACTAAAATTGGTTCATTATTTTCTTTTGTTTTCTTTGCTCGAAGGAAGTAATGTCATTGCAGATGAATTCGAAACCTGTAACATACTTAATGAAGTTGTCGCATCTGGCAACTCGAGCAAATCCTCAAGAAATGCCTGGAATTCCGAAGGGAAGGTTTCGGTTACGTATGGGGTCCAGGGGTGGGGGGGAAGGTTGGGCTGGGGCCTGGGGGGTTGGGGGGGGAGTGGGGCTTGGATGTGGGCGAATGGTTTCTCTCATCGATTCTTAATATTTCACTACTTTCCCTGTGACACTTTTAGGTCGGAGTTTATGGGGATGGGTGGTACCAGGGGTGGTTAGGGTGGGCCCCACCGGTTCAGTCAGCCACGTTAATGGGTTAATGGGATCGGTGCTTTTAAATCTCCAAAAGGCAGTCGTTCGTTACTTGGGCTCCTCTTCACCTCAATTTGAACGAATACCGCAGCCGTAAGTAATGAAAGTAGTTCAGAATAACAGCGCAAACAATATTTAAAATGATAGTGAGAATGACTCGGTAACTCCAAGATGCTCCAGTGAGAGTTACGGTACCGATGGTGATAATTGAAGCTTTGTCACACGCATATATATATATATATATATATATACCTATATTATATATATATATATATCTATATATATATATATATATATATATCTATATGTATTATATGTAGGTATGCTGTGTGTATATCATGTGGTATATATATCTATATAATATATATATATATATATATACTATATATATATATATATATATATATATATATATATATATATATATATATCATATAAAATTGTATACATATTTGCGTCTGTGTATGTTGAACTTGCGCGTTTGGTTTTATTTCATGACAAATGTCTGTGTCCCCATAAAAAGGCGAAAATTATGGGCCATAAATCTTGCTCGTCTTCGGTCTGAAGGCTGGTTATTGGGTCAAGTCAATGCGTGCAGACCATTTCTCTCCCGTGGAACAGCAGCGTCGTCGGTTTTGTGTGTCTGGGTTGAGGTCCGAATCTCGCATTGGAATGGACGGTCCAGACCCGGCTCGGAATGCCGTTGTCTGCCTGCCTTTGAATTTATCGGAAGTGTCATGGAACGATGAATGGGGACGCCATGTTCTGTCATGCACAACATAGATTTTGGTTGCTGTCCAACTCAGTTTTTTATTTTTCTTCCTTTCGTCTTGTTGTCATGAATAAGGAGTAGCAGCGTTGATACCAGATATTATTTTGTCACCAGTATGGCGTTGCAGTTGATGAATCAGTTAGGATCTAAATGATATTACTGCTATCTAAACATCATTGAACAGCGTTTCAAATAATGACAAAATTTGACATTCCTTTTAAAATTCCTTTGCCTTCAATTTTTGTGGCCATTGCAGCTACTATAAATCTGCCGCTCAGGCTGCTAACCTACCATAAAAAGGTAGAAACAACGAGAGAGAGAGAGAGAGAGAGAGAGAGAAGAGAGAGAGAGAGAAGAATTTCGGATTGGAAAGGTGAGAAAAATGAGGAACTCGGCTTGAGATACAAGGGTTGTGGAGACCCTTTTAGCTAATGTCAAATAAAGCCAGGCTGATTGATACGACTAAAATTCTCTATATCTGGAAGTACCAAAGTGTAGTAGCTCATATTAGTGATTGTTAACATATATTTTAAGTATTTACATTTATTAGTTTTACTTGTTTTTCAAAGGAGATAGTTTTAGAATAAATAGGTAACCACATTTTAAATGCTAAGAATTCCAAAGTTGTAGCATCTCGTAATAGCGCGGCTTAGCATGTATTTTCATTTATTAGTTTGTTCGGTTTTTTTTCCCAAGGAGAGAGTTTTAGAATACACCGGTAACCATCTTTTCAACGTTAAGAATTCCAAGTGATATTTATAAACAATAATGACTCCCTCTAACATATGTTTCCCTAATTTTACTAAGCCTTTCCATCAAGAGGTAGTTGACTAACTTGTTCACGACAATTTTCGCTAAATCACGAAGAAATAGTTACACTGAATACGTAAGTGCTACTTGTCAAGTAAGGTCACGTCTCACTTTGAAATTGCGCGAGAAATAAGTCTTCTTTTTAGAATAGCTTTTAATGGAATTTTGTCGTGAAATCTGCTTGGACGCGGAATATTAGTATTCATTTTTCGTACCCCATCCTAAGGGAAAATCTGTCGAGCTAAAAGATTGTCAATTAGCAGAATGTTCGTAATTTCACTTATTTTTATTTCAGCACTGCTTGAAATATGTTTGAAAGATATTGTTTTTTCTCATCGTGGAAAGATCATTGATACATCCCTTCTTCGGTATTTATATTGTCATTCGTCGATTTTGCATCCGGAATATTTTTCTTAGTTTTAAGTATATATGTCCCCCCCCCCCCCCTTTTTTTTTTTTTTTTTTTTTTTTTTTTTTTTTTTTTTTTTTTTTTTTTTTTTTGTTGTTAGATTAGTTAAAAAAAACTCTAAGACTTTATCCTCTGCGGACAGTAAGACATGATAAATCATATTTGCTCTTATCTACCTGATCCTTGTAGTCTGCGGGGATTGTTCGTTCATATGATCATAGAGATGTTTTAGAATAAGGCGCCAGTTACTGTGGTACTGACTTGAATAATTTTGTTGTAGCAACCACCACCCTTGATCATTGTTATTTTGCCGCTGTAAATCTCAGAGAGATTTGGCATTCACATATGTAAGGAAGTGCAGTAAAAAGCTTGTCTGTAATGAGTGACAATTGTTCTGAATGCCTCTTTTAGCGTATAAATTCCTGTTCCAAGAAGGCAAACGTCTGATTTTTGTATATACGATGACGGCAAAGGGCGCTCAAAGCCAGAGTGGCATAAGTTGCATAAGAATGTTCTAATGATTTCGAAGTATTGAGGATTTTTAAGGCGAAATAGTTTAATTTCCTTTATATTTTCAGTTAACGTAATAAAACTGAGTGATATTTATGGTTGTTATTGTCAGGAAAGAAATTTTTTTTCTGTGACCTTAAATAATTCTCGGAGCTTAGCATTGACTTAAGCAAGTTGAAGACAAACAGTTTTAAACAAGATTTTTTTTTTTTTTTTTTTTTTTTTTTTTTTTTGTGCCACCTAGAATATGTATGTGCAAGTATGGCCATGTATTTTCTCTTTAATTTAAATGTATTATCATACTAACTTTCTCATATATATATATATATATATATATATATATATATATATATATATATATATATATATATATATATATATGTGTGTGTGTGTGTGATTCTTTCTCTCTCTCTCTCTCCTCTCTCTCTCTCTCTCTCCTCTCTCTCTCTCTCTCTCTCTCTCTCTCTCTCTCTATATATAATATATATATCTATATATATATATATATATTTATATATATATATATATATATTATATATATATATATGTGTGTGTGTGTGTGTGTGTATGTATATATGTATGTATACTGACGTCCAATTGTATAAAAATTTGAAAGTCGCTCAAGATGGAATAATAGGAATTTAACTAAGGATGGTTTTATCTCAGTGCTTATTTTTTTGTTATACTTAATCTCAAGTTAATTGCAAACAGTTCATCCCTGAAGCCGTGTGTGGAGTTATTTTACAGAATTACAAGTTGATGAGAGTGAGTCAACACCAAGTGTCTCGGTTGGTGCCCAAGGTTTTGTTTGTGAGTGGATGTGTCATCATAGTCGTAACTATATTTTAACGATATAAGGCGGGGGCATTTTAAAAATTGTATAACCGGCAACTACTGTCCAAAAATTCAAATGGCAGTATTATCTGCAGTTTGCAAATCCGCTGTATTGTAACTAACAGGTTGAATCGTGTTTATGAATTAAAGATATTGATGATGATGATGATGATTATTATTATTATTATTATTATATTATTGGAGAACAAATCCACAGTTATGTAAACGTACATATATTTGATTTGTACGGTTCCCCTTATCAATTTTAATTTAGATAAGGGGAACCGAACAGATTCCCGAAATCTATCCTTGGAGTTTTAAATTTAAATATATGTACATTTACATAACTGTGGTGTGTTTTTTTTTTTGTGCCACCTAGAATATGTATGTGCAAGTATGCCCATGTATTTTCTCTTTAATTTAAATTTATGTATTACATACTAACTTTCTCATATATATATATATATATATATATATATATATATATATATATATATATATATATATGTGTGTGTGTGTGTGTGTGTGTGTGTGTGTGTGTGATTCTTTCTCTCTCTCTCTCTCTCTCTCGTCTCTCTCTCTCTCTCTCTCTCTCTATATATATATATATATATATATATATATATATATATATATATATATATATATATATATATATTATTATATCTATATATATATGTGTGTGTGTGTGTGTATGTATATAGTATGTATACTGACGTCTCAATTGTATAAAATTTGAAAGTCGCTCAAGATGGAATAATAGGAATTTAACTAAGGATGGTTTTATCTCAGTGCTTATTTTTTTGTTATACTTAATCTCAAGTTAATTGCAACAGTTCATCCCTGAAGCCGTGTGTGGAGTTATTTACAGAATTACAAGTTGATGAGAGTGAGTCAACACCAAGTGTCTCGTTGGTGCCCAATGGGTTTGTTTGTGAGTGGATGTGTCATCATAGTCGTAACTATATTTTAACGATATAAGGCGGGGGCATTTTTAAAAATTGTATAACGGCAACTACTGTCAAAAAATTCAAATGGCAGGTATTATCTGCAGTTTGCAAATCCGCTGTATTGTAACTAACAGGTTGAATCGTGTTTATGAATTTAAAGATATTGATGAGGTGATGATATTATTATTATTATTATTTGGAGAAACAAATCCACAGTTATGTAAACGTACATATATTTGATTTGTACGGTTCCCCTTATCAATTTTAATTTAGATAAGGGGAACCGAACAGATTCCCGAAATCTATCCTTGGAGTTTTAAATTTAAATATATGTACATTTACATAACTGTGCATTTATTCCTCCATTTGAAGACTGGTGCTACTATGAGGATTTATTATTATTATTATTATTATTATTATTATTATTATTATTATTATTATTACAAATGAACCCTATTCATAAGGAACAAGCCCATTGATTGTCAGTTTTTTAAATGATCATTTTACCTCCAAGGATTCTCTTTCCTGCCATGTTGAGTGCGTAAACAAGTCTTCAGGCATTAACTCGTATGGTATATCAATCTTTCTTAGTTGGCAACTGGTTCCTTTCTATCCCAGCTTCGTTGCAGCTGTATCGCTATCGTACCTTGCAGACAAAACAACCTGAATTATTCCTTTGTAGGGGACTGGTAACAGCGAGGAGGGTATAATTCTAAAGTGTTGCGTCAACGGTACTATTTTGATCAGAACAGTGTTACCAAGTTTAACACAAACAGTATTGTATACCCATCGGTGCTTATGGTGTATTTGTGTGTACCTCTGTGAGTATTTGATTGGCGTTTTAAATGTTTAGATGGGTTGTTTAATAGAGACAGCTTGGCGGTTCCCATAGGGGTTAGTGCCGTCAGTGCACCTCACATGGGTGCTCTGTAGGCATTATTTAAGTTTTTTTTTTTTTTTTTTTTTTTTTTTTTTTTTTTTTTTTTTTTTTTTTTTTTTTTTGTTTTTTTTTTTTTTTTTTTTTTTTTTTTTTTTTTTTTTTTTTTTTTTTTTTTTTTTTTTTTTTTTTTTTTTTTTTTGCCATGTCCCTTCGGCCCCCAGCTGCAACCCCTTTCATTCCTTTTACTGTACCTTCGTTCATATTCTCTTTCTTCTATCAAACTGTCCACCCTCTCTAACAGTTGTTGAATAGTGCACATGCGAGGTTTTTCTCATTTTATACTTTTCAAACCTTCATACTGCCAATTTCCGTTTCAGCGCTGAATGACATCATAGGTTCCAGCGCTTGGCCTTTGGCCTAAATTCTATATTTTGTTCTATTATATTTCCAAGAATGATAACTCATCATCTTGAGACGTTGGTATAGCTAGTGGACGGGCTTAGACATTTCTTTAGTTCAATGGAACGGTGACCGAAATAGACCGTATAAAAGAACGCATGAAAATATGCACTTAGCCAGGGGGAGAAGTAAATTTAGGCTGGTGATAGAATGACCTTTGATCGGACGAATTGCCCCTTAAGCTGCACATTCAGATATGAAAAACAGATTCTGAACTAATAAATATGCTATGAAAAATCGCTAACGGTTTGGATCGTTAGACAAAGAAAACTTGAGAGGTAAGCTCCCTAATTTGATGTTTCTCACGTAAACATCTAAAATGTGAAAAAAAATTGGTCATCAGACAGCGTAAATTTTGTTG
>NC_087202.1:103296383-103320334 GCF_015104395.2 Macrobrachium nipponense
CTTATTCTGGATATGAAAAGTGCCTCTCTCTCTCTCTCTCTCTCTCTCTCTCTCTCTCTCTCTCTCTCTCTCTCTCTTTGTCAGGGAGCGGTGGAGTAAAACTAGGAAGGGGACAGTGTTCGTATGTAAATGGATAAATTTTTCTGTGGCGCATATTAAACTGTCGCCCACGTTTGGTCCTGCCAGTTATCGTGGCTCATTATTCCCTGCAGAAGGTATATAATGCATTGTTTGAGTCTCGAGTTATTGCAGCAGTCGGGACTTGTAGAGGGGAAGGCATTGTTGAGAGCGGTGTCCTCTATTACTATTTAATTAAAGTAGTAGTACTGTTGTACTAGCCATTTTTATGTTTGTTATAATCAGCAAGAAAGTGGAATTGTTGCGTAGGAAGAAGTTGCTTCGACAAAAACGTGAATTTTAAGACTTAGCCGAAAAGACTTCCTTGAATAATTCCAAGGCAGAAGTAAAAAAAAAAAATAAGAAGGCGTAAGAAAATTCGTGTGAAGTTTGTGGAAAGAAAATATTTGGATGGGCAGTAGGTACTCGTAATTTGTTAAGCAAATGTCGGTGTGCTGACAAAGGAGTTGACTTAAGATCGGTTATTAAAAAGAGAGAGGTGAGAACAAACGCTTCCTGTTGACTAAGAAACAATAATTACGAGAGGGTAACTCGAGCAGGGGTGGAATTTTAACATTTAAAATGCCCGTAATTGTGAGTGTGTCTTCTTACTTGTAATGAAATATTAATTACATTTGTATTGCTTTTGTTAAAGAGTGCAGTGTCGTGTTAGGTAGCATCGTAGCAATTAGGGATGAATTGGGTTATGCATATTGTCCCCAATGGTTACCGCCGTCCTCACAGGAAATGACCAGAATCATTAATGATGGCTCCGCTCGTGTACCATAAGAGATCCTGTATTTGTCTTGCTACAAGCGTAAATACTAATCAGTAGAAATGACTTTGTACTAACCAAGTTTATCCTTAGATAGCAGAGGACATGTTTAAATAATGAGTATGCTTTGGATTTTCTTGTATTTGTATTAAAAAACCGATTCCGAGCTTTTAACTGAATTCTGTTCATCCTGACAATGTGCACTGGATATCAAACACTTGATCAATTGATTTGGTCTGCGTATTGTAACAGTGACCTTGGTATTTCGACTCGACTCTAGTGTTGAATGTTTCATAGCTTTCCGTGGACACCGACCAAGTAAAACTTTTAAAATATTTGAAGTCATTTTATGGGTTTTTATTGTAATGCAACTCGACTAACATTAGTTTGCTTAGTGGAATTATTATTGTCAGTCTTTGCAGACTCTCAGTATAAAATCTGCGTTATGTAGCACAAGACCGTTCATACTGTCGTAGTGCTCTTGTAACGGTTCACGACATGAAACAAAATAGTGACCTAGTTTGACGCAGCTGTACAAAGGATGTCATTGGAACATGCATCAATATTTTCGGGATAAATTTTAATATGCTAATCCCAAGGACACACAAAGAACCTAGCGCCTCAGTGGCGGGATCGGTTTGGTGTTGACCTGTCACCTCGGTGGTCGACCACCGAGTTTGATTCTCGGGCATTCCATTGAGGTGTGAAAGATGCTTATTTTTGGTGATAGAAGTTCACTCTCGACGTGTTTCGGAAGTCACGTAAAGCCGTTTGTCCCTTTGCTGAATAACAACTGGTTCCATGTAACGTAAAAACACCATGCAAACAAACAAACAAAGAACCTATACCATACTATTGTGTATAACTGCCGCTTGGAGTATATAGCCAGATATACAACTGCCATTAGTATAATTATAACTTACCAACATGTGTCTTTTTATGCTCTTATTCTTCAGACTATTGTGAAAATTTATAGTTTCCCGTTTATCTGCTGATTTTTGAGTGCTTTTATTTATTTTAGCCTCCAGGGTTCGTAGTAAACCAAAAGCTCTGCGTGGAAACTTGAAAGTATCAGTTGATACAACATGTAATTGCTGGTAGCATAGTTTGTAAATGTAAGGAGTGTGATAAAATTGCATAACTGTGGAAAACTGTATCAAAAACTGTGGTTTAGAATTGTCAGTCATTATGTGCTTTCTTTAGATGAAGAATCACGTAGGTTTACACACAGTAATCCTTGATGCACGCTTTTGCAGAAATGGGATATTGTTTAACCTCTGAGGCAGAAATGAGGCAAACATCATCGTATTGTAATTTGCAACATTTATTGAAAGCCGATAACGCGCACGGGGTTGGAGATTTGATATATCGTGAATTATTCCGGTAAATATTGGGTCCAGAGTGGGAATTCATCGGAGGGGGTTAGTGCTATCAGTGCACCTCGAGCTGCACTGTGGGCATTACTTAACGATCTTCATAGCGTGCCTTCGGCCCCTAGCTGCACCCCTTGTCATTCCTTTTACAGTACCTCCGTTCATATTCTCTTTCTTCCACCTTACTTACTTTCCACCTTCTCCTAGCAGTTGTTTCATGGTGCAACTGCGAGGCTTTCCTTCTGTCACGCTTGCCAAACCTGTTACTCTCAATTTCCCTTTCAGCGCTGAATGGCCTCATAAGTCCCAGTGTTGGGCTTTTGTCTTGAATTCTGTATTTCATTCCACGCCAAAGTAGGAATGAGGTAACGGGTGGCCTCGTTTCATCCTCCCGTTAGTTTTCTTCCGTTTCTCACTCGTTTCCCCAAGTCCGTTTCTATGACTTTCTGCTCGTCTCGGGCTTCAGTCGAGCTTTGATGTGAGTCTCCTGGGTGCGCCTAGTCACCGCATAATTAGCTGACTTGAGAAATGCGTTATAATTCTTCATTCATTTATGTGATGTGATGCATGGTTAAAATTACTCTCGAACAGAGTATTTGAAATAGTCATTTCAGGAGTGCCTCCGGGCTATGATTTTTTTTTTTATATACACATGGCAATGTAGATTTTTCCAGGGCCTGCTAGGATTTCTGTTTCACAAAAATTTATGTTTTTCCTCAGTTTGAAATGTCCAATTTACTGACAGAAGTATGCAAGTTTGTCATAATTTATTGAAATGCCTAGGCGTATGTTGTATGTTGCTTAGTAAATGACGTAATCCTCCTATGTTATATTTCTTTCTGTATTCCCCTTTACCTCTTACTTCTTCTTAATGAACACCATATTCTTTTAGGAAGCTTGAATTTCAAGTCAATGAACCCTGTGGGCTTGTTCCATATGAATAGGGTTCATCTTAATATAATAATAATAATAATAATAAGCGAAATCCTTTCTTACTTTATTTGTACCCCGTTGAGCTTTCTTCATTTTTCTTTTTCTCGTTAAGGCAGTCTCAAGTTGTAGAGGAAATTATTTCTGGTGATTAGAAATTCATTTCTCCATATAATGTGGTTCGGATCCCACAATAAGCTGTAGGTCCCGTTGCTAAGTACCCAATTGGCTCCTAGCCACGTAAATAGAAATATAATCCTTCGGGCCAGCCCTAGGAGAGCTATTAATCAGCTCAGTGGTCCGGTTCAACTAAGATGTACTTCTAACTTATTTTCATGCAAATGTTCTGGACATCTCCTGTTCTGATGGGTCTGATGCCACTTTCCAATTCCCACAAACTTAGTCTCACGATCATAAATGATCATGACTGCTCCCTGTTCGGTAGGCTCACCCTGTGTGATGATTCAAGAGAATATTAGTGGTGGTTGTGGACGAATTTTCAATCGGGTAGCTAATAATGGACTTGAAAGTATCAGAAACGTTCCTGAGTTTAAATGTGGGAGTTCATCTCTTTTAACCTGCGCTGTAGAAGCTTTGAGAGTTTGAATAATTCTTTTTATCCCAATTCTTTTCGTCCAGTTTTTTTTTTTATTCCCCAGTATTTCCTATTCGAGTTTATTTATTTATTTTTTTTTTCAAAAGTTCATTTTAAGGCCATGTATGTGTGTCAAACTTTTGAACCTAGTAAATATGAACAATAACGTTTTCATTGAAAGCGATTGCTTTAGTGGCATAAACAAATATCTTGCTGGAATCTTCATATCGTAGGAGTGTTTACTGAGACTCTTGCATCCTTTTCTGGCGTAAAATGCGCTAACTTCATATTTCCACTTATTGCTGTGTTCTTTTTTTATTTACTTATTTATCTGATTATTTTGTATTTGTTTATTTATTTATGTTTGTTTCGCCCCTTTGTGCCATTTTCACATTTTCAAAAGACGCCTGACTTACAATTTGGTCTTAAACCCATTAGTCTCTCTCTCCTAGTGGAGAATAAGTACATGTATGTATGTATGTATGTATGTATGTATGTATGTATGTATGTATGTATGTATATCAGTTTTCTTAGGAATATTTAATTGAAAAGCCTCCTATATTTTATCGTTAAGTAATGCTATTTTCTTTATTTTTTATTGTTACTTAGTTATGATGACCTCTTGTTCACGGCAGTAGCGTTATTTTTAAGAAGTTTTCAGTATCTTAATTTAAAAAAAAATGGACTTCCTAGAAGCTGAGACTCCTAATAACCACCATCACCTCCGTCACCCTTCATTGAAAATTATTGGAATCTGAGTGTTGATGAAAAGGGCGGGGACGAAGTTTCAGCTGACGTGAAAAGGACCAGATCGGAAGTTTCTAATAACTTCCTTTCAATGAGGTCACCGCCTTCATTCTATTGGAGGCTATCGTGTGTTATTGAAGATCATTTCGTGTCTCTCCCCTTAGTGGGGTAGTGCCGACAGTGCACTTCAAGAGTCTATGCAGCGTCCCCTTGCCCTTTAGCTGCAACCTCTTTCATTCCTCTTATTGCACCTCTATTCATAGTATTTCTTCCCTCTTACTTCTTACTTTGCAACCTCTTCTAACAATTGTTGAATAGCGCTGCAACTGCGAGGTTTTCCTCCTTTACTCTCACTTTTATTTTCAGCGCGGATTGACCTCATAGGTCGCAGCGCTCGGCCTTTGGCCTAAATTGTATGTTTTCTATTGCGTGTGTTTGGTTTAGTCGTTGTTTTTCTGTATCTTTTTTCTTCCTCCAAAGCTCCAGATTATTTTTACCGTTTAGCATTTGTGAAACCCTTCACGATTCTCGTGGATTTTAGTTCTACATTGATATTAAGCTGTTAAGATACGTATAGTGTTGAAGACTGACTTATTTGGTGTAATTAGCATTTATCTTCCGTATTGTAATTATATTTAATCGAAATCAGTATGTAAATATAGTATCATTATGAAACTATTTTTTTTACTTGGAAGAATTAGTTTTTTTTCAGCATTTTTGGCTGCAAATTTTTTCTTGAAACCCCCAAATTCTGGGCTGTCACATTTTTCCTTTCTTCCACGTGGAAAGTCGGGAGGAATTGAGGTAAAGAAAAAAATCAACCGAAAGGTTGGCCCCGGATAAAGGTTTCTTTGATCACATGAAAAGTGGGGAGGGGAACGGCCCAGAAGTTAAGGAAAATTATGATTACTTGGGGGCGTTTTTTAAACAAACAGACAAACACACACACACACACACACTATAAATATATATTTATATATACACATACTTGTATATATATAGTGTGTGTGTGTATATTTATATATATATATATATATACACACACACACACACACACATATAAAGTTCCCGGTTTTCTTATATTTTCATGATCATTTTATCACTACGATCCTTAAACCCAAATGAAGAAACCATGAAGCCTTTAGTAGGATTCGGAACCCCCTTACACGCTCCCTCCCCCTCGATAGGTTAATGTAAGGTTAAAGTAAAGTGTGTCCGAATTCTAAAGAAATATATGTATGTGAACATAAATAATTTTAATGCCTTCTGTTTGGTAGAGTGGTTTAGGTCAGCCTTACACTGACCTTTATTTTTGTAACTTCGTAACTGGGTTATATGCCTACAGATCATTTCTCCTTTGTGGTGTATAGGCAGTGAATACACGAGGATGTCGGCCTGAAAATTACTAACTGGGCTTGACTGGCAAAGGAGGTTACAGCGATTTCGAAGGAAAAGTATTCTTTGAAGAATTGTTAAAAAAATGCAAGCGTTGAACCCTTTAACAAGTTCTGGAAATCATTTGGAATTTGTTAATTTCGCATTTCTATAAGAAATAAAGGTTCAGTGTATTTTGAGAGGTGTGATGCATCTGTTGAAGAAATTAAAATACTGTGACTCATTATCAATATCATTTCATGTTATTTTAATGGAATATCAACGATCTAAAAAAGCTTCCATAGAATAGAATACCCCAAATGTGAAAGAATATAAAAACGGGCGAAAAAGTAGAGAAGTAAATAATATATATATAAGTTTAAGTAGCGAACATATTGTATAAAAAAACACGATATAAACAAGTTAAATTGAGATAAACATAATGAAGTTGTGTCAACACAAATAAAACATTTAGTGCATGGCTTGCTTTAAGCAGTATTACAACCTTTATTGAATATCCGAGGTCCAGCATCAGAAATTTTGTCAGCAAGACTTGTCATACAATTGCTCAGCAAAGGGAAAAATGAACTGTTCATGAGCAGTATGGCCTCATGGCAGAATGTGGCGCTAGCAGATGTGTAAAGTCTGTATCGCCCTCATAATAAGAGGCACTGGCATTTAAGTAAATAGTTAATAGCTCTTGGAACAGAGAAGATTGATGATGGCCCGTTATATATATAAGACAATGCTCTATGTCGTAATTAACTTTGTTAGAGGAAAACCCATGATTCTTTCCAGTTTTATTCTAACAAGGATCCCAGGAAGATGTAAACTGCAGACAAGTCCTCATTATGCCAACAACGATTGCACAAAAAAGATATGGGGTATCCAATATCTATAGATTAACTCTGTGTAGTGAACGACATTTAGCTCTGTTTGGCTTCATTAAATGCAGTTTTATTGTTGTAAAAGAAATGTTTTGGTAAAAAATAGAACACGTTTCAGATACCCAGAACTAGAAAGTATCGTGTCGCCTGTGCACAAAGTTTCGTGAACTGGTAACAGGGTACGAAATCGAATTGTCTTGAGCTCAGCCTTATTCTTGAATGACTGCACCACTTACAGGTCCATTCTAGATCTCCTGATAAGTATATTAGCAGAAAAGCGACTTCATTATGCATTAAGGTGAAAACGAGTAAATACAATACAGTTACATCATCTACTTCAAGCTTTGCTTGGGTTTCAAAGCCTAAAAATTTTCCTCTGGTATATACTAAAACAGCAAAGGTTTAAGAACACTACCCTTGTGGAACAACAAGACAGGTTGTATCTTCTCGAGTTTATAATTAGCAAGGAACGACATCTATTTATGTGCGAAAGTAAGAGATAATTAGAATCTCTCTCAGAATTAAAAAGTACTTATTTTTTATTTTATTATTTTGATACAGTGGCTTATCTGTGGGTGTTAGACTTCTGTTTTCAAACATTCTTTCTTTATTTTTTGGAAGAGTCTAATATCCCGTGCACGGAGCATGAAATATGCCACCGTCGCGAGATATAGAATAAGATACAAGAGGATCCAGAACGGCAGTTGAAGCCAATCCTCACATTGACAGCTGGCGTGCTTCTCCACCTGCTGCCAGCAACTCCAGTTGTTTATTTGTTCATGTGCAGCTCTCTCTCTCTCTCTCTCTCTCTCTCTCTCTCTTCTCTCTGCTCCTCTCTCTCTCTCTCTCTATATATATATATATCTATATATATATATATATATATATATATTATATATATATATATATAACGTATATATATAATTATGTTATGTATATGTATTATTTTGGTATATATATTATTTTATATATATACGTATATATATGTATATAATATATATATATATATATATATATATATATATAGTATATATATAATCTTAAATAATAACAGTAGATGCGTGTGACTTCATGATATATATATCTATATATATATATATATATATATATAGTATATAATATATATATTATATATATATATTATCTTAAAAATAACAGAAGACGCACGTGACTTCATAATATAAGCGAATACCACAGGAAAAATAATAGGCAGAAATTCTACGCTTGCGTCTCATTTGTGCCTCGACAAAGTCTCATGAAAGGTGGTATTCTCCTCTCTCTCTCTCTCTCTCTCTTCTCTTCTCTCTCTCTCTCTCTCTCTCTCTCTATCTCTCTCTCTTCTCTCTCTCTATATATAATCTATATATATATATCTATATATATATATATATATATTATTTTTATTTTGTATTTTCAAGTACGTTACAAGATGTGACTTTATTAAAAATTTAGGTGAACTATTAAGTGAATCTACTATTTGAGCATTTACATCTTTCATGTAAACGGGTAAATGGTATTCGAAATATCTGCTCACGAATTGTTGATAGGTGAAGTGTCTTTTTTTAGCCTCTGCTGGCTTCCATTTCACGAGTATCTCCATTTAGTTCCTGTCGGTGGGCGAGAATTGGACGTATTCGAAGGCCAAGCCTGGGAGGCGACAGCCACGATGCCTCTCTGACAGCAATATAATTCACAAGGGTTACGGAGTCTCCATCTTTTTCTTATTTTTATTTTGCCAGAGGTAGTTTTTTTTATGCAGGAATGTATACGTATTGTAGTTTTTCAGCGAATTTTGTGTTATTGCCATGGAATAATTCTTATTTGTGATATTGGAATATATTTTTTAGTTTTTCAGGGAATTTTGTGTGATATTGCCATGGAATCATTTGCATTTGCTCTTGCGTCAACGAAAGTTTTATTTTCCCATGTTACGGAATCTGCTTCTCTGTGGTTATTGTATGGGCCCTTCTTTTTTTTATATCATCAAATGGAACGCCCTTTATGTTACTTCAAATCGAGACTTTTCTTATATGTTGTTTTCTGTGTGTCATGATATGAGTTTTCTTGTTTCACCAACAAATAATACAAATTGCAAGATACCCACGAAGGTTCATGTCTTAATTTGATCAAGGAGTTGGACAACTTTCTATGATTACCTAATGCCAAGTTTTTCGTTTGGATACCAAATAGCAAGCCGTATAGCTACCATCGAGTAGAAGCCTTTTGTTATTGAAAGTAAGATTTTTAAAGTAACCACCAAATGGCAAATCTCCATTTATTCGAAGAAGCCTTTCATTTAACCCCTAAAATGAAATTATTTCATTTGACCAAATAATAGAAAGACTCAGTCGACCACCACATGTAGTTTTTATTCTCTCTCTTTCTTTTTAGTTTACTCAGTGAAACATTTTTCTAAAAACATCATATGCAACTAATCGCTCGTTAATCATTCCCGAATTTTGCACCTAATGATGCTTGATCCCGACTGAATACAGATTGCCAGTAAAGGAGAACATTGTCCTCATGTTGCAGCTGAGTTAAAGGACTCGTTTGTGCGTTAATTGGCAGCGTTGCCTTTTTCGTAATTATATGGTGTTACTGTAAGAGAGAGGCCGGTTCGAGGAGTAATGCCTGACATTTAAACATAATTTTGAATTCTTTAAACACTCAGTGAATGGGTTATTATTTATATATTTTTTTTAATTAGGAACTGTGGTGAATAAAATAATGGTACGAGAAACCTTTCTTCTAGACTGTATATATGGGAGTATTGTTTGCAACAACAGTTTTCTAAAACCTGCCCCAGAGATGGTCGACCTACTCCATGTACTTTAGTGGCAGTACAGACAGTCATATTCCCTATGATAAATGTTACGTGCATTGATGATTTAAATGTCCCTCCCACTTTTGAAGGAGAGGTTTTGTCGTGTCATTGTCATTAATGATATAAAGATGATCTCATGGGAGCTCGCACTACCGGCTGAGATCGTCACATCTCGCAGGATGTAGTACACATGCTAGTAATAGGTCACTAGGATGTTTCGACGAGATCTTGAACATCTGGAAGTTCTTTCGACCAGGGTTGTGAGGTGGCTGGGTCACTGGGTTCTTGTGGTTGGATCATATTCACTTGTTAGTTCGTATTTTGAAGTGTTATTTTGCATCTGGAAGTACTATTCGTCCAAGGGAAAAGAATTGGTTCATTAAATTTTTAAATTCTCTCTCTCTCTCTCTCTCTGGTATAGTAGATTCACATCAACTGTGTCTGTGATGTCTAGGCCAGTCCCTTACGACGCTCCTGATTGGCTGTTGATAAGCCAGTGACAGGGCTGGAAACTCTCAGTCTATGCTCCACCTCTCCTGAAGGATATGTCTTTCACCAGTATGCCTCAGGAGAGGTGGAACATACATCCTGCCTATTTGAACTCTCGAGAGAGACAGAGTTTCCAGCCCTGTGATTGGCTTACCAACAACTAATCAGGAGCGTCGTAAGGGACTGGCCTAGACTTCACATGCACGGTTGATGTGAATCTACTATAGCCTTCTTTTTTTCTGTAACTACTGTAATAATATTTATAGAGCTAATTTGCATTGTTGGTATTTCGGTCTTGGCTGGACCTTTTAAACATTTGATGAGTTTTACATGATGTTCAGGTGGCTTTTGGAATTCGTGTAATATGGAGCGTGGTTTCACCCGACCGCAATGATCGGATATAGTCCGTTTCATCTCTTCCCTTTTAGTTACTCGGTGAATATATTGGCAAAGCTAGGGAGAACATTTTGACAGGAGGTTAGGGTTTTTTTTTTTTTTTTTTTTTTTTTTTTTTTTTTGAAAACAGTTGAAAAATGTTAATGATATAGTCGGATTAAGATGAGCATAATGGCAAGATATAAACAAGTTCAGTATAATGTAATATAATAAAATGGAGCTTGGTATTAAAGATCAAATGACTAAAATATGAAGGAAATAACAGTTGGAACACGAACATAAAAAAGCAAAGCCAAATATTTAAAGTTAACATAATTTTAGGAATAATAGATTGTACAAAATTTTACAGTTGCCAGTTGGATACCAGACAAGTGGTTACAAGCTCTGGTTTCGTCCTCTTTATGAATGAAGGCTGCTGAAAAGTGGATGTCATGTTTGTTTTGAAAGCTACCTTAAGATCCTCTTTAGTGAAAGGGTGGACTGGGTTGAACTGTGTTCTCTAGTGGCTTACGAGCGCGTTAAATAGTGTACTAACTAGAGGTCCATGGGGTACAAAATTGGCTGGCGAAATTAAATGTTCTCCGTGGGTAATGTTATTCATCTTCAACTTACAATGTCCAAGTAGTCGCCCGGTCACCGAAACATTTTTACGATATTTTTCTTTAAAAAAATGTTGTAGGTAGGGTCCCATGAGGACCAAAATTGCCTGGAGAAATTAGATGTGCTCGCTAGGTGATATTATTTATCATCAACTTAAAATGTCCAAATAGTATTTGGCCTAAACTCTCTCTCTCTCTCTCTCTCTCTCTCTCTCTCTCTCTCTCTCTCTCTCTCTCTCTCTCTCTCTCACCCCCACCGACGCTCTAGAAATGAAAAGAAGACTTTGCTTGTGCAGAAGGAGTTTCTCTGTATGTTAATTCGGTGGAAACTTGTTTGAAGTGACGGCGTGGCTTTTTGATCTCCACGTCCCCGACAAGTTAGAACGTCCTCAGAGGCTGAACGAAAATCCTTTGAGGGCCTCGCTCTTTCCTTCAGTTCGGTGCTTAAAACAACAGGCCCCTTTGTCAGCAGCCAAATGAATGCAGTTAACGGCAGGAGTTTATTTCCCCTCCTTTGCAATGTTTGTTCCTACTTCGTACTTCGTCTTTCATCTGTATAGGGGTTATGTTTGTTGTACTTTTAAGATAATTGCATTTTTATCATTCACTTTGAAAAAAGGTGTAAAATGTAGGTCACATCGCATATATTTGTTCAATATAAATTTATGTGTGTGCGTATATATATGTATATACATGTGTAACTAAATCATGAAGATATGGAACATGGTATATGTATAAATGAAGGCAAATGCCACGTTGCTTCACTTTTCCTTTGTGGTATTTGCCTTTATATAATAATAATAATAAATAATAATAATAATAATAATAATAATAATAATAATAATAATGCTGTCACCTACGTTTTAGTGACTTATTTCAAATTGATTGAAAAATAATTATAAAGATAATTTGCCCTGACAGCTGTCAATAAATTCCCAGGTGAAGTGACTTTTGTGGTTTAGAACTGTATTCTGTGGCCCTGCAGTTATTGGAATTACAAGTTGTTGAGTTCTTATTGTGGCTTACTTTTCTTTTTCTTGTTCCCAGAATTGTTCGTTTATGAAATAGTTTTTGTTGTTTATGAAGATTAGAGTAAGGCTATTTTATGAATGGTTCCCCCAGAGGGCTTGTTTTTACTGCGTCGAGTCCTTCGGCACGTACACTTTGCCTGGGTATCGCTCTCATCTGTTATTTGTCCCTTTACCCACCGCATCATCTCTTTTTACTGTACCTCCGTTCATATTCTCTTTCTTCCATCTTACTTTCCACCCTCTCTTAACAATAGATTCATCGTGCAACTGCGAGGTTTTCATCCAGTTACACCTTTCAAGCCTTTCTACTGGCAATTGCGCTTTCAGCGCTGAATGATCTCATAGACCCAGCGCTTGGCCCTTGGCCCAGATCCTATATTCTATTTTAGCCACCGCCGCTGATACTCGCAGTGGTCGACTGACAACTACTATAGTAGATTCACATCAAGCGTGCATCTGATGTCTAGGCCAGTCCCTTACGACGCTCCTGATTGGCTGTTGATAAGCCAGTCACAGGGTTGGGAAACTCTCAGTCTCTCTTGAGACGTACCCCTCAGGAGAGGTAGAACATACATCCTGCTTATGTGAACTGTCGAGAGAGACTGAGAGTTTCCAGCCCTGTGATTGGCTTATCAACTTCCAATCAGGAGCGTCGTAAGGGACTGGCCTAGACATCAGATGCACGCTTGATGTGAATCTACATACTATAGTTAATTCGCTGGATTTTGGCTCTAGAAGAATCAGTGGATTTGTATGTAAGACTTTTCATACCCTTTCTTTTGTCTCCTGGTCGGGGGATCGAAACCTGATGTACTAACGTGAGATCCAGGGTGTAAGTTCTCGTTGTCGGTTGAGTTAAGAGGAGAGAGAGAGAGAGAGAGAGAGAGAGAGAGAATTTCTTTTTGAGATTCCACCTGCAGTGGAAGATTATAACCTCGCCGAGTCCTTCCTATAACAGTATTTGAACTTTTTTTTTTCTTTGAATTGGACTTGGTGCTGTAAATCAAATTTAAATAATGTCAAATACTTGGATATTGAAACTGAGTCGTAGCATCATGTCTTGGGCCTCCGGAAGGAGATACAGGGACTTGTAAAGCGTCTTTTTGATTACGTGTGTTTATTTATTTGCAATGGTTTACAGGCACTTGGGAGACAATTCCTAGTGTTAGACATTGGATCTAAAATGAATGATGAGGCACGAGGTGTGTTAGTAGCGATATGCTGTAGTATGTATTGTGGGCATCGAACTCCAAGCTTTGGATCAAGTATTATTGCAGGGAAAGACAGTCTTGTTTAAAATGATGCGATGATTGAATACTAATAATGTTTTCCTTGAACTTATTTCATAGTCGTATCGTTTGGATTATTTCACGATAATAGGGGAAATCTAACAAGTTCTGAGCCATCTACCAGAGTTCACGATGCGTTTACCTGAAGTTATGTAGGATGGGAGACCATGTAGGTAAGCAGTAGTCTGTTACAGGGTAACTGCGTCATATATAACATTTGCAATGGTATTCGTAAAAGTTCTGTTTCTAAGCCAGCTGTTCGTGACAATTTGATTTTTTTTATTGTTAGATCTTCATGTATAGGGATTTACGTAGAGCGATCTTTTGGATGGAGACACTGACTCACATCTCGCAACGCCCCTTACCTTCGCCTGTTTTCGAATTGGCCGAATTCATTCAGGGCCGGTGTGTTTTTATTTGCTTGTTAACAGTATCATCTAGTTCAATTGGAAGTTGCTCTCAGTTTTCCGTCGAGCCGGATTTTGTTTTTTGACGCGAGAATAATTCGAGGGCACAAACATGTTGTAGAATACTTGACAAATATCATAAAGCTGGAAGAAAACGAGATCTAGAAGTGTTACCTGTGGACTATCATAGAAGACCTGGATTACTTTGGATAATGCATATTTGCGGATAGTTGAAACCTCCGATTTTAAAGGAAGTTGTGCAACCAGGCTGTTATGGACCCACTTTCTTTTTCTTCATAATACGCTTGCTTTTGGCTGATTAGTTCAGATAACACAGGCCTCCCCTGAAAAAAAAACCGTATTATAGGTAGGAGAAATGTTGAATCCATTAGGTATATTAAGGGAGCTTCTTTAGTGTTTTTCTTCAAGCTCCTAATGTATTGAAGATATTCAAGGTCAGTATAAATTAGGAAGTAGGTTTCCGCTTGTGAATTTTAGTTATCATTGGATGGCTTTTTTCCAGAATTGTACCTGCTCTCATTTGCTAATGGTTTACACTATAAGACACAAATATGTTTTGTAATTTTTTTTTTTTACTTTTTTTTTACAGCATCTCGATATACTTGTAATGTATGATGGGTGGTGATGCCCCGCTGCAAATTTAATTCTTGTGGCATGTGTCGATTCCCTCGCCAATCGTTCTTTTCGTTAAGAGGATATTCGGTAGTGCCGGGAAGCCATTTCTTCCAGGTCATAGATTGCTTTTGAATTGTCGATCTTATAATTCGAAACAGTATATACAACTATTGTATGTGTGTACCTTTTTTATACAGATCTCGGCAAGAAAAGTTTTGTTTGTCTATTATCTTTCGCCATCCGGTGAGATCTTCGGTCTCAATAGAATTCACAAGTTCGTTCCAGCTCTAAGTCATTTTCCAGGTTTTCCTTTGTCCTGACCGAGTTGATGGTGACGATGTGATGGTGTTCAGATTTGTTTCCTTTCCTTGAATGAAATATGGAGATCTCGTGGGATTATAAAAGTGGGACAATATTTAGCATTTGCCTATACTCGGTTTTTTTCCATCTGTCCATCCGCCTGTGGTGTTTTCGTATGGTAACACTGCATCCCGGGCTTTAAATAGTTACTCTATGTGTAAGTTTTAGGTAAATAAAAGGATATCTGGGTGTACATTTGCAACTGAAAAGTGTTTCAATAATTTACTGTATGCGAATTACACCGTTAATACCGTTAATATTCGAAATAAGATATTATTTAAAGCCCGGGACGCAGTGTTACCATGCGCAAATACCACAGGCGGATGGACAGATGAAAAAAAAAAAAAAACGAGTATAATTGTTCATATATTGTCAAGGTGTCCATATTGAATTATCTTCGGTGGTCATTATGTTTTAAAAGTGATTAACTGTAGACGTGCATTAAGTAAGCTGTTACAGGTAATGACTCATGCTTCAATGTGAATATTATATCAAGACTATCCTCCACGTTTATACCGTAACTCTTTTGCTGATTGACATTGACATTGATTTATGCAGCAGCTGAGAGAGAGAGAGAGAGAGAGAGAGAGAGAGAGAGAGAGAGAGAGAGAGAGAGAGAGAGAGGCGCTGACCCTATCCGTAATAAACATTTAAAGTTATTTTGAGGTAATAATCACATTATGAAATGGGTTCCAAAACATGTACAGTATTTATGTATGTATGTGTGTTTGTGTTCATTTGTGTTATTGCCACTAATGTCGTAGGTGAAGGACATTTTGGTCTGTTATATTGGCGCCCAGGTATTCCATATCCCGTGATCGTTGAGAACTTTATAATGAACTTCATCAAAATTGTAGAACTTCGGCACTTTCCCCCTGCTGGGTCGTTATTGTGTTGGCAATAGTTTTTAATTAGTAACTGGGGCCGTTGCTCTCAGTTATCTCTCTCTCTCCCTCTTTTATGATTAATTTTTGTATTTCAAATGTGCATTTCATTTTAGGCCTTGTAGTATTATGCATCCGTCGTTTGTGACCCTTAAATTCCTCCCACTTTCCTTTCCTTTCCAATCTGATCTTCACGACTCAAGGAAGGCCCCCATATAGGGGTAGTGCCGTCAGTGCACCTCACGCGGTGTACTGTAGGCACTACCGATTGTTTTTTGCAGCGTCCCCTCGGCCCCTTTCATTTCTTTTACTGCACCCCCATTCATATTATCTTTCTTGCAGCTTGCTTGCTACCCATACTCTCCTAATAATTGCTTCAGAGTGCAACTGTGAGGTTTACCTGTTACACCTTTCAAACCTACCTGCTCTCAATTTCCCTTCCAGCGCTGAATAACCTCAAAGGTCCCAGCGCTTGGCTTGAGGCCTAAACATGTATTCCGTCCATCAAACAGGAAGGGAAGTGTGGAGAGTCACGGCACGAAGAGCTGAATAATGGCTGCTCGTAAAAGGTCCCTTTTCATCTCCACATTAGATTTATTGCGGCTTTCATATCTATGACACGCATTGCGGAACGTTGCAAGCGCAACGCTTTGCAGCGTTTTCCTCAAAGAGATAAAGAACGCCATCTGTGGAATTACTGGGTAATGCGGTTATTTTAGTTTCTGCTTTTATGAGAGAAATTCTCTGACTAATTACAGCTTTGTTTATTTTCCTTTTGGTGAAGTTTGATTATTTCTTGTACCATAAGCCATCAACCCCTTGTTTTGGTGGGCGGGAAGATAGTGCCGTCAGTGTACCTCATGCAGTGCACTGCAGGCATTACTTGAGCTTTTATGCAGCGTCCCTTCCGCCCATAGCTGCAGCTTCTTTCATTCCGTTTACTTTACCTCCGTTCATATTCTCTTTTCTCTCATTTTACTTCGGCCTTCTCCTGACAATTGTTTCATAATGCAACTGCGAGGTTTTCCTCCTGTTACACCTTTCAAACCTTTCTACTCACAATTTGTCTTTCAGCGCCGAATGACCTTATAGATCCCAGCGCTTGGCCTTAGGCCTAAATTCTATATTCCATTCCATAAGACGTCATCATTGTTTACTCAAATAGAAATTGACGAGTCTTGGTAGGGGCTGCTACGCAAGTTAGAAGTCGTCTTGAGTTAGTGACGAATGAATGTTTAAACTCGTGCTGTGATTACCGGAACGTATCTTCGAATGGAATAAGTTGTTCTCTTGTTTCTCAAAGGTATATTTCTTTTATTTGTCATTCGTCAGAACATCCAATCTTAGCAATTATCTTCAGGGGTACGTTCATGTGCTGCAGGAAAATGAACGTTTTCTAACTTTTCATGTTAAATAAATAAATAGATAAATTAATCAACTTTTGTCTTTGTCACCGAGAAAAGTTTAATCCGATGTATGGGATATGATTTTGTTCATCCGGAGTATCTGAACAACTTCACTGACATTACTGACGTATTTTCAAAAGTGTATTATTGGCTTCTTGAAAGCCTACCCGCGTTGATGGTATTCTTTGCCGCCGCCTCCCCCCCCCCCACCTAACTAAACGCTGAAATCAAGACCAACCACAACTCACTTCACCATTTACGAACGAGGTTTACGATTGAATTAAAAAGAAAATTCTGGGAAAACATGACTCCAATTTTAAAGTTACGCTATTGCAATGAAATTTAACATTATTCATTGCGTTATGGTCTAAATAAGATGACTTAAATTGTATATTTTTTCCACAGACACTTTCCAGGTTATATATATATATATATATATATATATATATATATATATAATATATATATATGTATATATAATACATATACACACACATATCTAAATAATATATGTATATGTATATATCTGTATATATACATATACACAGATCTAAATTATATATATATATATATATATATATATATATATATATATATATATATATATAATTAGATAAAAAATGCCACGAAGGAAAAATAAACGAAGGAGTCTGCAAGATCTTTCGACTTTAAAAGTCCTTTACTGAGCAGATACTGACAAAAATAACGAGAAAAGACAATACAAGAAGGTTCGTATAACTGACAGATAGGGATTATAAAGGGATTAGTACCTAGAATCCGACACACCTGGAAGATAAGAAACCTTCCCAAACAAGCATAAACAATGGATGCAATTAAAGGTTTAAGACAATCATCTCAGATACAATCTCCAGACAATTAAAGGATTATAGGGGTGACAGCTAATCGGACTGGTAAACAAAACCATATTCACTAAACATGACAGACATACATTACAACAAAATTTAATAACTCTAGGGCAACTGATTTTTATTTAAGTCAGTAATTATATCTTTGAGGTCATTCTTGAACATGTTACAGATACAAGGGTCTAAATGAAAAAAGGCCACGACTAACATTGAAATTACAATGAAAAGTAAGTTGTATTAAAGCAGATTCTAAAAGATTTCGTGATAAGACATCTCTTGACCATGCATTACTGAACTATCAATCCAATTAATTCGGTGGTTGTTTTCACTTAAATGAATGAATAATGCATTAGATTTTTGCCCAGTTTTTACAGAGTATTTATGCTGGCTTAGCCTTACTTCTAAGCCTTTGCTGGACTGTCCGAGATAGAATGAGCGACAATCCATACATGGAATTTTGTGTATTATGTTGTTGCTTTCTCTGGGGCCATTTTTTATTAACATTCTTTTTAGTGTGTTATTATAGGAAAAAACAAGGTTGACATTAAAAGCTTTTAACAATGGTTTAATGGATTTATCACGTTCCTAACTTTCGTGATTCAGTTATACATATATATATATATATATATATATATATATATATATATATATATATATATATATATATATATGTGTGTGTGTGTGTGTATTTACAGATACCCTGCCGGTAATTTTTCCATATACGTATATACATGCTATTGCAGTAGCCACGATAGGACCTTAACTGCTTCTCGATTTTTTTTTTTTTTTTTTTTTTTTTGCACACTTAACATTACGAGCCGTGGATCCCTGTTGCCCCGTGGTAGGACTCGAACAATTTAGCGTAAGGTTTTTCTTTATCTCTCAGTCACGAAGAAGTGTACAATTCCTATTTCCGCTCATGCGTGCTTCTTTCTGTTGCACTCAGATAGCTATATTTACGCACCGTGTGTAGGTTCGAATTGAACCGCGGTCGTCAGGATTCATTCAGACGTTTCTGCATTTGGGTTCAATGCTCTTAATGATGGGCGGATCCTTCATTGTGAGGAAAACAAGTAAGAAGTGATCGGGTTATTACAAATACATAATATATAGTAAAAAGTGGCCAGTTGATCTCTCTCTCTCTCTCTCTCTCTCTCTCTCTATATATATATATATATATATATATATATATATATATATATATATATATATATATATCGCATGGTGGATATAACGATACTGTTAATTAATCAGTAGAAGGATCCACAGCTATATTTTTGTTTATCAAGACGAAGTATAATTGTAGAAATATTTACATTGCTTAGAACTTTTTTCCATCTTTCTGTGAAAACTATATATATCTATATATATATATATATATATATATAATATAATGTATATATGTGTGTGTGTGTGTGTGTGTGTGTGTGTGTGTGTGTGTATCTTTTTAACAAGCAATTAACTCTTGAACTCATTGCTATTGTGTGTCTATTCCAGCTCTTATCAAAATATATCTGAATTGGACGGATATGTTTAGGTATAAATGGAAAGTAAATTTACAGGAGCAAGAGAGAGAGAGAGAGAGAGAGAGAGAGAGAGAGAGAGTGATGAAATAGGTCAAGAGAAGCCGTCGGTAAGGGAGAGGAAGCTGAAGTTATTCGGTCTTCCTCTTTAAGCTCTGCAAAATGCATATGGGTTTCAGAGTCCACAGTTATGTCAGATGGCTGACGGAGGGAGGTGGTGGGGCGGTGTGGGGGGTTGGGGAGGCTGTTAGTCTCTCCAGCCTGAGTGGAGTTGTCTGGCTCGAGTATCTGGTGGTGGTGGGTGACGTGGCTGGATCCTCCATCCCTTTGAGTCCTGTCCCCACTTTGGTTTGACTGGAAAAAAAATTTGTGGGCAGGAAAAACTGTGTTGCTTACACTTATTTTTTCTTCTCATATTTTCCTTCAACTGTTTTTTGGAGTACTTCGGAAATATTGAAACCTATTTCTGATATCTTGGACTTCAGTTTTCCAATCAGGTGTCGCATAAGACAACGTTAGCTACTTCCCCTACTTTCTTATTGTACATCGGTCTTGCGCAATATAGATAGATAGATAGATAGATAGATAGGTAGATAGATACATATATATATATATATGTAAATGATTGGTTTCAGAAGTAAGTTAGTTCTTTCATAATAATGGAAACCAATGTTGCATTTTTTTGTAAGCTTAATGTTTATTCTTGATTACTTTAATGTTGTGACATGAAGGATTCAAGATATACCATTTTTCTCTGTCTGTTTTGCCGGTTGGTTGAATTAAATTTTGTTCCCTCCATTTATGTACATGTAAATGCAATATTTTCAGTCCATTTTTGTGACAAGAAGATAATTGTGGAACATTATTTCTGAATCATTCGTTTTCAAAGCTCTAGGGCTTTTTTTAACTAAGAGATTTCAAATATTTCCTCTTATTATGACCTGTTAATTTTGCACTTTGCGGAAGCAAATCTGTTTGGTTTTATTGATATCACTGCAGTGTTATTCTTTTTTATAATGTGTATTTAAATTTTATGCAAACGAGAGTTTGGTGTTACTTAATTATGCACATTAGTAGGTGGATAATGGCCTCAGAGTTATGTAGGAGAGTAAACTAGAACACTTGAATAAATAATGAATAAACTTATTTTTTATTTCTTTTATCGTTTATTTCGTTTTAAAAATACAAGTACCATAATATCATAAGTTTTAATAACGTCGTTTTGCTTGTGTGTGGATGACATTGTAATATTAGTCTGTGATATCATTTGCAGGCAGTAGTATAAACTGATTGTGTTGTTCTAGTTTCATATCACCCTTTGTTCGCCTTTGACTTGGGAAGAGAGAGAGAGAGAGAGAGAGAGAGAGAGAGAGGAGAGAGAGATGGGGGGATCTTAGACCAGGCTCTTGTAATGCAAACCCGCCGTCTTCTGCAGGCGCCTGTCGTGCACATATTCTGCAGCGCAGAGAGAGAAAACGATCCTGCGGCTGCCTTGACGAAAGCCCCCTTCTTTGTGGGGAGGGCAAGTGTGTAAAAATAAGGATTTTCTGTCTTGCGGGTTTCCCTCCGCGCGACCCTTTCGAATTCTTGCTGAGGTGGATCTTGTTTATGAGTTCCGTAGGGGGCGGGGGCTGGTAGTGCCGTCAGTGAACCTCATGCAGTGCACTGTAGGCATTACTTAAGGATCTTTGCACCGTGCCTTCGGCCCCGAGCTGCTACCCCTTTCGTTCCTTTTACTGTACCTCCTTTCATATTCTTTCTTCCATCTTACTTTCCATTGGGGGCGGTTAGTGCCGTCAGTGAACCTCATGCGGTGCACTGTAGGCATTGCTTAAGGTTCTTTATAACGTGCCTTCAGCCCCGAGCTGCAACCCCTTTTACTGTACCTCCTTTCATATTCTCTTTCTTCCACCTTACTTCCCACACTCTCCTAACTATTGATTCATCGTGCCGCTGTGAGGTTTTCCTCCTGTTACACCTTTCAAACCTTTTACTGTCGATTTCCGTCTCAGCGCTCAATGACCTCATGGGTCCCAGTGCTTGGCCTTTGGCCTAAATTTTATGTTCAGTTCAGTTTAGTTTATTTATGAGGCTGTGTGACTGGATTGGAAATTGAATAGGTCAGACAGTTTACAATGGGGAGTATTGCTGCTGAAGAGGTGATGCTCATTTTATTAATTCTCGATTCCTGGCTGCGTTATCGTAGGGGTAAAGAATTTCTGCGCGGATTGGCATAATTTTAGTTATGTACTCATTCTCACAGTTTGGTCTTTCAGTGAATTATAATAATAAAAATATCATCAGGATGTGAAGTTTGCTGAACATTAATTAGTAATGGGATTTTCTGATCAAGGCCTAGATTAGCCAATATTACTGATGATGATAGAAATGGCAGTTAGTTCAATATTGAATTCTGAAACCATTAGTCACCCTTTGATGCAAAAGGGGACCTTTTATCATTGGTAAATAAATTTAGATATATATGTAATTGGTATGCTTGATTGGAAACATAGATCGATTGGCATATATATGCATTTCGAGCTACACATATATTTATATAATTATTTGACCATTTGCGTTTTGCGCATTTCTTTATTTACCAGAAGCGTTTCACGTTTTTGTTTATTTCCCAGAGGAGTTTCGCGTGTTCAGTATCAAAAGAAGGGTAGGAAATGTTTGACTGTTCTACCCTCGCTTTTGGCTGACTAATCCATTGCAGTGTGTAGGGTCTGCCAGGTTTCGTTTTTGAGTAATCATCTCTCTGCGTCTCGCTGTGTCATGAATTTCTTACGTGCACGCGCTTACCTTGCCAAGAAAACCTCGAGACAATTTTCATTTTTCCTGCTAATATTTTTATCCTCGGAGGAAATACCATTTCGCTATTTTTTAATTTTCTTTATTCGAGGGTGCGAGAAGTTTTCAAGAGAATGCTTCAAGCTTATTCGCTGTTTGTTTATTTATATATATATACCTTTGTCTTTTGCTGCTCGAGCCTTCGTGCGCCTTTGCATTTTTCCTGACGCGTATTCCCAACTCAACACATTTTTGCTCTTCTTTCTGCCTGGCCATATGAGCACAGCTGGTGTGCAAATGTGTGTCGGTCGGTCAGTTATTCCCCCCACCCCCAACCTCTCTCTCTCTCTCTCTCTCTCCTCTCTCTCTCTCGTTAGCTGATAGGGTGCAGCTGCACTGAAGATGACGACGGGTCATATAGACACTGATATTTTATAAAACAACACGCCGTTATAGTGCTGACTGTGTTGGAAAAATTTGAGAGAGAGAGAGAGAGAGAGAGAGAGAGAGAGAGAGAGAGAGAGAGAGAGAGAGAGAGAGAGAGAGAGAGAGAGAGAGAGAGAGAGAGAGAGAGAGAGAGAGAGAGAGAGAGGCGGACTGAGATTCTCTCCTTTCTGAATCTGTCTGCCTGTTTGTCTGGCTGCGGCTTCCTTTGCCAGTTTGTCTTCGTCCGAGAAATTTACAATGGACTTCTTCTCCTAGTCTGATTGATCCGGCCATTGTTGACGAAGGAGTCAATCCCCCCCCCCCCCACCCCCTTTTTCTTTTTTTAAAGATTGTTTTCCTGTCGAAGTGAGCCGACCTCCCCATAATTTTGCTTATTTCGATCCGGAGTGGTGGGATCTATCCCACATTTAGGGTGCAATGTCTTCTTGAGAGCGGTGTCGGTGTTCTCCTCTAATGGTGTGAAATTCAATCAGTATCTGATTCCGTTGGTGGTGCCTTCTCCTCCCGTCGACGGAGATTGGAATGGAGGAAGGGAATGCGAGCAGACGGGAATGTCGTACCGTTGCCTTCTTGTGTCTTCTTCGACTCCAGGAATTTCATTTTCAGTCCATCGGTTTTGTGTATGAATTTGCCACTCGCGTATTTGGGGAGAAATACGAGTATATTGGTTTACATGTTTTTTCATGTCCTTTGTTTTCATTTTGTATATGATTACGTAGTGAAACCAACAGTTGGCATATAGCTACAATCACAAGGGAGACCCTTTGGGCATTTATATTCTTTTGTACAGACTTAGTTATCTTTTTGCTCAGCCTTGGAAATATTAATTTCCTAAATACACGCAATTGCAAGATTCTAGTCTCTTCCAATTTTTTTCTGCATTGTCAGATTCGTTGGAGAGTTTAGTTTCGCCTTAGACTCGTTTTTTCTTTGTTTATTATTATTATTAATATTATTTTTTTTTATCACAGTCCTCCAATTCGACAGGGTGGTATTTATAGTGTGGGGTTCCGGGTTGCATCCTGCCTCCTTAGAAGTCCATCACTTTTTTTACTATGGGCGCCGTTTCTAGGATCACACTCTTCTGCATGAGTCCTGGAGCTACTTCAGCGTCTAGTTTTTCTAGATTCCTTTTCAGTGATCTTGGGATCGTGCCTAGTGTTCCTATGATTATGGGTACACTTTCCACTGGCATATCCCTTC
>NC_087202.1:103325834-103330834 GCF_015104395.2 Macrobrachium nipponense
TTTGAATATCAATAACTAGATAAATGGTTATATTCGGTAACAGGAATATAGTGAAGCATGTAATCCAATATAATGCCGCTTACATCATTCGGATCATTGTTAGTGAATTACTTTATGTCGTGGTTTTAATTATTTATCTTGTGTTTTGCCAGTGCCGTATTTTCGCTTAGTCGGGGAGTAAGCCTACAAGCTACTTTGTCGTCGTTATTGTTGTTGGGGGGGAAGGGGGAGTTGGAAAGCCTAAAAAGGGTCTGGAAAAGGTGTTTTGCGCTGAGTTTAAGATACAGGAAATTTTAGGATAGGATATTGATTATTTATAGAATGAAAAATGTAAAAAAATGAATAATGTGTAGTTAAACAGTACAGAAAAATTATTGTTAAAGAAATATAGCTTACTTTTTAAATTTTCGTTGGTGAAACAACTGGCTATCTGGCCGTAGTTTTTTAGCACGTTTTATATTATTTGATGTACTGAATTTTTGCGGCTATACTTTCTGTTGGCAATTATTTTGTGTTTCCTCTTATAACTGAGAATATATGAACATGTTTAATTCGTGTCCTTTTTTTATCTGATACTTTTTGTTAGTATGAGTAGTACAAATTATGAGCATTGATTACGAAGACCGCTTCACGTTAAGTTACGAATATAACGTTTGTAACTTATGACGTGAGGGGAAATCTTGCACGTGTCCCCAGGAAGCTGGAGACGGATCACGCTTTGTTCACTTTGTCATTGTATCTGAATCACAGAATATTTTCTTGCGAGTCTAGATTACCCTCTCTCTCTCTCTCTCTCTCTCTCTCTCTCTTCTCTCTCTCTCCATTCTGAAAGTAATAACGCTGTTCAACTAAATAGCTGGAACGGATTCGTTTCTCATTTGGACTTCAGCGGTTGGCTCTTTCATTCCTTTTCTGCTCGTGTTGTGCTCGCGTGCGAGAGGGGCGGAGTGTGGTGGGGGGGGGGGGGGGGGGTATCGCGCCGGAAAATCGTTCTGTTTTGCAGGATGACTTCCTAATAGCCGTGAATGGAACATTTTCAGAAAAGCATTTCCAGCTCGAGGGAATCTTGGGGTGTTTGTGTGGTGCTTTGGTCTTTTTGTCGTAATCTGAAATCCCGTAGGGGGGTTAGTGCCGTCAGTGCACCGCATGCGGTGTCCCCTAGCTGCAACTACTTTCATTCCTTTTACTGAACCTCCTTTCTTATTATCTTTCTTCCATCTTACTTTCCACCCTTTCCTAACAGTTGAGGCTTTCCTCCTGTTACACCTTTCAAACCTTTTCACTGTCAATTTCCTTTTCAACACTGAATGGCCTTAGTTGCCCCAGTGCTTGGCATGATGCCTAAAACCTATAAATCAATCAGTCAGTCACTCATATTCTGAAATGTCCCGCATTTACATTCATGTATGATTCCCCTTAGAATATCATAATATCGTTACGTTGCAGTAGTAGCATTGTAGTATACCATTAGTAATGCAAATGACATAGTGGTCTAGTAGTGCTACACATTAGGTAAAGGCTTTAAAGTAAATTGGATGATTTTCAGTGAGCTTAATTCAGATATAATTAGGTATATTTGCACACGAAAGTCTGCTAAGCATTGAGTATGTATTACATGAAAATTTTAATGACAAATGTCAATTTCAAGGAGATATGATTTTGGTATTACAGTGTATATTTCATGTACGGTTTATTACTATCCGTTTAGCGTTTGACCGAATACTCAAACAAGTAACTAACTTTTTACCGAATACTCAGATAAGTAACAAACTTACCGTATGCTCAGATAAGTAACTAACTTACCGAGTGCTCAAATAAGTAAGGTATTTTCTGCCGAATACTCAAACAAGTAACAAGTTTTTTACCAAATACTCAAATAAGTAACTTAACTTTTTACCGGATACTCAGATAAGTAACTAAACGTTTTACCGAATACCCAAATAAGCAAATAACTTTTTACCGGATACGCAGATAAGTGATAACTTTTTATCGGATAGTCAAATAAGTAACTAACTTTTCACTGGATACTCAGATAAGTAACTTAACTTTTTACCCAACACTTAGAATAAGTAAATAACTTTCCACCAGATACTCAGATAATTAAATAACTTTTCACCGGATATTCAGATAAGTAACTTAACTTTTTACTGAATGCTCAAATGAGTAACTAACCAACCTATTGAACATCTCCCCCATCTGAGTGCAGTGGAATCATTTTCCAGCATTTAGATGCACTGAAGGAAAAAAAAATTAAAATAATCATTTATTCCAGTAAGTATGGGGTTCAGCCTCCCCTCTTGTCATCCCATCATCATGATCGTCTTTGTTGGAAGAGGTCATTATAATAGATTTATGATGGAAGTTGAACGAGAGATGGATAATTATTATAGACGCAATTAAGGGTAGTTGGGGCTTGAGCATGCTCTCTCTCTCTCTCTCTCTCTCTCTCTCTCTCTCTCTCTCTCTCTCTCTCTCACCGGTGAGTGATCATAATGAAGGCTTTGTATTCTCTGTTTTGAATAAAACGTATAATATTTTTTCATTTGATCATGACATCAAATTGCATCAGCTTTTCAGCTTTGTACACAATGTTCAACATGACCTTGTAAACGGTGGGAGTCCTTTGTTAAACATTTAAAATTGTCTTTGAAGTTGGCGTGATGTGCAGGGATATGCAGGAAGAACGGATGTGGAAAGTGGCATTGGTTCTCAGCAGATAGTATTCGGAAGTTGTTTTAAATCGTACCTTTATTTAAGAGCATACAGTACAAGACCTGATGTTTAATTTGGTGCTTTCTTTGCTGTATTTAGGTCTTGCACTTCTTTGTAACTGGAGAATTGTCATCTTGTTGTCATTTGATTATATTTAATTAATGTTATTGGTTAAATATTGAATGTTAAATATGTATTATTCTGTTAGCTCGTTTTCCTCCTCTCAGGTGGTTTAATTGTTTAACGTTTTCGCTAACGACTGTTTTGTCTTTTTCATACTTTGAGGGTTTTGGCTTTTCTGCCCCCCGCCCCTCCACCCCCGCCCACCTTGTGGCCGAGGGGTAGGAAGACAGTTGTTCTCTGGACCTTCGGCCGGGCACTGTATTACCCTGCTTTGGATTGATTCCTGCTTTGAGAATGTTTACATCCTAAATATATATTGGATCCGCCTTTGCCCGCAGTTTCAGGATTTACCCGCTGATCGTCCTGCTGCGTCCCTGGTCCAGTTACAAAACCAAGGGGATCTCGCTGTCCAATGAGTGGTACGATATTTATACCGCTCTCATGTGTGTTGAGCTCACGGCAATTTGCTTGGATCACGGCCCGTGCGTTCAGGGAAATATATCTGGCGCTGGGATTGGGCCCTTATCTTCCTGCCACCCTGTATTAGACTCCAGACGTGGAGATATATTAATCTGAGGAAATCACGGCTTTATATTTGAAAGACCACCCTAGGATACGTTAGTGTGTACATGTTAGGTTATTCTTTCTTTTTGCCTGTCGCCTCCGTTTCTGGACCCCCTCCGTTTTTGCGTTTGAGGTGTGTTGCGTTCTGTTGGTAGTTGTGTGAGTGTATTTTTCTTCGTGTTTAATTAAGGATATTTGGTTTTCATTGATATTGTGTATTTCGAGGTTCAGGTGTTATTTCTATCTGGATATTTATGTATTACATTAAGTCATTTTTCTCAAGTGTTTATTTTCACCCCTGAATTTGGTTTAAGGTATTGTGGTACGATTTCACCCATTGTGAATTTCGTATCCTGTTCAGTGAATACTGGTTTTAAGTAATTTTGCAAGTGTATAGTGTGGTGGTAATACAGGCCATCACAAGAATATTCAAAATAAGACGGTTGGTTTCAGGTTATTTGTGTGCATTTTATAGTTTTAATACGTGTTTTTTATTACTTTTTAAGGCCTCCAGTTTTCATTTTCTAATAACCCTGTTTCTGTGCATTTCATTCTCCAGTCTTCGTTGAATAACAACCAGGCAAATTTGGAGACTCTCTCTCTCTCTCTCTCTCTCTCTCTCTCTCTCTCTCTCTCTCTCTCTCTCTCTCAGAAAAATTCGTGAGAGAAAGCATTTCCTTTAATAGCAACGGTTTTACGGTTGTTTACAGCACAATTTCCATACGGGAAACAATACTACAAAACATAATTTTAGATGAAATACCGTAAATGCTCCCTTCCATTCTGGTTCTCTGAAGTCCCTAATGTCGGGATCGAGAAGAAATGCAAGGAAGAAATGCAGAATGGTGTCTGCTAAAGGAATCCAGAAGAAAATGTTTAATTGGGCAAAGATTTCCTTTCACCATCGTTGAAGAAGATTGGTGGACATTTGAAACTTTTTCCTCAAATCGAAAGGAACTGATGAGGTTTCTTTAGACGTCACAAAATCATAAAGGATAAGTAAATAATGCTACTGTTTAAGTCAGCGTTCAGATCACTTATAGTTATGTGCCGTCTTTCAGCTTCTTACTTTTGGATTCCTGACAGTATTGAAAAAATAAGGAGCGTTGATTTTTTTTATTTAATCAACACAGATTTTACGAATTTTAATGTGCTATTTAGAATAATATATGCCAAGACTAATAGAGGAATTAAACCTTTTACGACATCTCTAAGAAGCATATATCCAATAACCAGTATTTATGTAAGAATGTTCCTTGAATTGGTTAGCGGCCTTGTCGATAAATAATTGAAAGTCAGTAATTGATCTAATGAAGGGCCCATATCATATGCAGCGCCTATACCTTCACCGTCATTTTTTTAGCAACATCCAACCTTCCAGTATGATACGAGGAACTTGGAACGGAGCTACTTGACTTTCATCAAGTGTTCGTTGAGTGCGTAGGTAAAGAATTTCTAGAGTCAATATTGATGCTCCCGGTAAATGGGCCACGTGTAATCACAATTTAGATGGGTCAATATTTGCTGTGATGCGCCGTCAGGCTTCGGAATGGCGGCGGAAGCTCCCGAGTGGGAAGCCAAAGGATTAGCGTTGACTGCGT
>NC_087202.1:103335834-103348334 GCF_015104395.2 Macrobrachium nipponense
TCACTGAAATTGCAAAAATGATGGAACACGCACAAAGGCCTTGGATGATCTACAACTCATTCAGTGACTTTGTTGACCGTAATTAATGGCCATAGATATATAATGGATGTTTCGCGCTTTTGAAGCATCACTCAGAGGGCTTCAAATATTGCCATACAGGGGAAATACCATATACTAATCCCCAACACACATATATGAAATATATAAAAAAGATAGTATAACTTTGGTCAGGGGCTCTCTTGTATTCGGAAGGGTGAGTTTGACCCACTCTAATGGTAGAAATTCATAAAATATATGCTAGCAGGACAGTGCATACAAACATACAAATGGCTGGAAAAAAAAAGTTAAGTATACCTTAGATTAACCAGACCACTGAGCTAATTATCCTAGGGCTGGACCGATGGATTACATTTTTTACGTGGCTAGGAACCAATTAATCGATTAGCAATGGAATCTACAGCTTACTGTTTGTCAAAATGGTCAAATTTTACCAATCATCGGAGGCCCGCTACCCTTTTCCTCGTCTTTCAGTTTCCTTTCTTGAAATGTAAACTTGCATGTTTCTTTTGTCTTTTGAGATGAATCCAAATTCAAGGGCAACCCAGGAAGTAGCATATGCTTGGGCATTACCCTAACGTCCATTTGCTGAAGATATTTTATTTCATGGATGCTGAACCACGTGTTGGCCTGTGTTCTTCGGCTGAGAGAATAACGAATTTAGTGTGAATGAAAACTAAGAAAAAGGGAAATGCTAGCGAGCATAAATAGAATGAACTATGGTTTTACCGAGCATATTGTTCATATTATATATATATATATATATATATATATATATATATATATATATATGTATGTATGTATATGTATGCATATATATCACACACACGCGAAGAATATACTGCTCGGCAGGAGAGAAATAGTTGGCCATTTGTTACATGCAGGCAGAAAATAACATATAAGTAAATAATTTTGATAAACAAAAATCCAACAAATAAAAAAGAAAACAAAAAATTCACCTTTCGCGCGCACACACACACACACACACACACACACACACACACACACACACACACACACATATATATATAATATAAGGATATATATATATATATATATATATATATATGTGTGTGTGTGTGTGTGTGTGTGTGTGTGTGTGTGTGACCGAGAGCTGATTGCTTTTTGTTTGTTGGATTTTTGTTATATTTAACTAAAAACTATTTATCATATGTTATTTTCTTACCGCACAGAGTAAATCCAGCGCGTGGCTGTCAGGAGTGAAGATAGCAAGAAGTTAACCAAGTAGCCTAGTCCACAGCTGCTCTGAGTCCGGAAGGTCTTCATGGGATTTTATGGGATAAAAGGGGAAAGAAAAACCTGTAGCCTATGCTAAATCTTTCCAGCCTTCCAGTAACCATTTCCTCAGAAAAAATATCGGCAGTGGATATTTTCTCTCTGGTTTTGTTGCACTTTTTATTCCCCTTTTTATTTGGGCGTGTTGACTTCCGAGGGGTGAAAGATACACTAGTTGGTTGATTTGAAAATAAAGGTTTTAGGTAGAATATTGGCCTTAAATGGCAGGATTGAGTTAGAGGTGATACTTTAAGGGCAATTACGGAAATTCCTTTCGGAGATGAGATAAGGACGAAAAAGGGAGAAGAAATAGTTTGGACAAGTCCTTCGTATAACTCCTGTGGGAACCGAAAATGTAGAACAAAGAACCAGTCCTTTTCAATGAACGGAGATTTTTGGTCATAAAATTCCAGGCAAATTCGAATAGTGGAAATTGACAACTTCTCTTTGCGTCACACGGCGTAAGGTTATGATGGTTAATGGTGAAACCCAAAAATAATTGATGTTTTTAAAATAATACCCACAGACGAAAAATAACCTTAAGTTACGCAGTTGTAAATTATGCTGTTCAATTACCTGAAATTCTAATTTTAATCCGGATTATGTGTTCGTTGAAAAAATGTATTATGGCCTGGTCCACACTAGCGGGCATTGCACATCGGCCACTTCTAGCTGTTTATATTTTCTGGAGCAGTGTTACCAGACAGTCGCATCGCTCTGGCTCCATATTCGGTCGGTCAGTATGTTAGAACGGGTTATGGGAACTGTTTGCCCGTGGGGCATGCCCGCTTGTGTGGACAGGGTCCCTACGTTCTGCTCTGAAGCGTGATTGATTTGATAGAAGTATATAGCCATGTGTTATCGACAAGTTTTTTAGTTTAGGTTTATAAAGAAATACCAATATGAAAGGCCGGCTGGCTTGGTTGGTATGTTTATTTCATGTCAGAGCCTGAAAAATTTGGTAATTTTACTTGGACTGCAATGGCTGGTTAAGGAGTGTAAATGCTGAAAACTACTATAATTGACCTTCCTCTAAAGTAGATGCTTTATTGTTTCGCTCGTGGAATTTGTTAATTACAGAAATAGTTTTTGTTGATGGCTGATGACTTGTATAGTGTAGAATATTGTATCTTTTAATTACTTCAAGATATTTTCATTTCACATATAGATACATAGACATAGCAATAAACAGTTATAATTCATACATACATGCATATACATATATATATATATACATATATATATGTAATGCTATATATATATTATATATATATATATATATATATATATATACATATATATATATATATATATATATAATGTATATACGTATAGTATATATATATATATATATATATATTTATATATATAATATATATATATATATAATATATATATAATATATATATATATATATATGCTTAAAAATCACAGTAGATGCACGTGACTTCATAAATAAGCGAATACCACGGGAAATGATAGTCAGGAATCCAAGCGCTTTCGTCTTTATTCAGACATCGTCAAGGAGCTACTAAAGTACAATCGGAGAGGAAGGCCTCAGGTACACAAGATCATGAATACCAGATGGTTAATTATCAAAAGGGTAAAAATTAAAAGGGATAATCCAGGATTATCGGATATCACACGGTCACAAACTTAAACAGATTCTGACCCTAACCGAAATTACAAGTATCTTTACAGTCCAAAACATGTAAAAACTGAATATATTAATTTTGTTGCTTATATTTATCTACAACTTTTTTCATTATGAAAGCATCAAGTTTAAATAAACCAAGACTTAAATTTAGAACATTTCTATTATTGACTTGATAAAACAAGATTCAATGATATTCCTTTTAACTGTGTCATTACATGGGACTAAGGCTCTTGCTTGACTCCTTGCAAAAAGTGTGGATAAAATCTATTACGGACGACTGGCAAATCTCTTTCACAGCGTCTTAAGCAACATCAATATTCTGTGAGAACTGGGCAAATATCGAATGCATTATTTGTACAATATGAGAGATTTAGACCATCCTATTAACTGGAGTCAAGCAAGAGCCTTAGTCCCATGTAATGACACAGTTCAAAAGGAATATCATTGAATCTTGTTTTATCAAGTCAAATAATAGAAATGTTCTAAATTTAAGTCTTGGTTTATTTAAACTTGATGCTTTCATAATGAAAAAAGTTATAGATAAATATAAGCAACAAAATTAATATATTCAGTTTTTACATGTTTTGGACTGTAAAGATACTTTGTAATTTCGGTTAGGGTCAGAATCTGTTTAAGTTTGTGACCGTGTGATATCAGTTAATCCTGGATTATCCTTTTAATTTTTACCCTTTTGATAATTAAACCATCTGGTATTCCTGATCTTGTTTGTACCTGAGGCTTTCCTCTCCGATTGTACTTTAGTAGCTCCTTGACGATGTCTGAATAAGACGAAAGCGCTTGGATTCCTGACTATCATTTCCCGTGGTATTCGCTTATATATATATATATATATATATATATATATATATATATATATATATATATATATATATATATATTATATACATATATTATATAAAATACACAATAAATGAATGTCTGTGGAGAGAGAGAGAGAGAGAGAGAGAGCGGGTTGCGTTGAGGAGGGGATAGTTTAATGGCGTGCATGTAGATATATATTTGCCGTGGTGATAATCACTTTGTTGCATGGATGTTTTTGCACGGGATTCGGCCCTCGTTGGGGAGTTATTAAATGAAAGGTGGCAGTGCCAGTCTTCATCGATATTTTGAAGTTATCCTTTCTAGGGGAAACGGCTCTTTGGTAAAAAGTAGGCACACATGGAATATCTGTGATAAAAAAAAAAATACACAAGACCAAGAGGATTTTACGAAAATTAATATATGACTTGTCTAGTATTTATATGTTAATGATGATGTCCAGCTGAGAGAATTTGAAAGAGGAGAAATATTAGATATAATACTGAGACATCTTTGGAATTTCTACTTAATTATCTCTATCGGTCAATTATAAGTTTTTCCTTTGTAGCTCAACTCTGGTGAAATGTAAGTGGAAGGGTTGTTCTTAGGAAGGTTATGATCGATACCGACCAGAATTTGGAATCACAGGTTGTCCAAGATACTTCATGAAATATCTCGATGCGACAAGCAAAACCTTTTTGGTTCTTAGTTGCTTACTTACTTTCAAGCAACCACTCGTGCTGGTTTCTTGTTTGTTCTTGTCGCGAATTTTGCTTCAGCGTTAGGCCCTTGAATGTGCAGTTGTTTGACATACGATAAGCTGGTATCCACATGAGAGCAGAGTTTTGTCCAGCCCCCCGACAAGTCCTGCTGTTTCATGTTCCTTGGGTGAATCATAATGTGTAATTAATGCGGTTGCGAACATATCTTACTCATTTCAAAGCCGAGCGAAATTTGGGTCTTATCTGGTTGATGTGATTTGAAGAGCGAGAAGGTTTTGCTGTTACCTTCAGGTCTGTAATTAGAGTTTTTGCTGTGTATCAGGTAGTTAACTATTTCAGTATAAGAACTCGTGCTCTGGCAGTTATTAGAGGAAGCGTGTGTTCGAAAAATAATCAACGACAGCACATTGACTAAAATATAAGACACACGAAATAAATTGACGTTGACCAAAATTAGAGCATGAAGTTTTTGAATGGCAGGACAAGAGCTTCTCTCTCTCTCCTCTCCGATCTCTCCTCGTCTCTCTTCTTCTCGTCCTAATCTCTTCTCTATCTTTCTCCTCTCTTCTCTCTCTCTTCTCGCGGTTATTAAGTTAAATTAGTCACATTATGGTTAAGTTTGTTTGTTTTTTTAACGAATTATAATCTATGCTTATGAAAAAACGCATAGAAACAGAAATATGTATTAGAATACGAAATAATTTCTGAGGGAATGATTGTTTGTGGAATCGGCAATAGTATTTTTTCGTTCCGTTGGAAAATACTATTCAGTTATTATATGTTATAAATCAACATATGTGTTGATCATGTACAAGATTCTCCGGCAATAAGACCGTTTGGTTTTTCATAAGCGTCCCTATTTGTTATGAGGAATTGGGCAACAAGTGAGTTTTATGTAAAGACAAGGCCCTAGCTGCAACCCCTTTCATTCCTTTTACGGTACTATTTCCATTTATAATTCTCTCTCTTTTCCATCGTTTCTTTCCACCCTCTTTTTTGGCAGTTGTTTCATAGTGTTAACTGCGAGGGTTTTTCCTTTCTTGTTATTCCTTTGCAGGCCTCCTTTATTTTACTCTGAAATTTCCTTTCAGTACTGAATGACCTCTTTAGGTCCCCTGCGACCTGACTGAGACCTAAATCCTTTAGAATCCAATTCCAATATAAGAACCAAGAAAATGTTCAGAAATAGTATTTTTTAGAATTAATGTTGATAAAAAAGTAAGGTTCAATTAAGCTGTTTTCAAGTTTAGTTCATTGTGCGTTTTTTTTGATCTCTCAAAAGGTCCATTGTTGTAAAAAAAAATATACTACGCTTTTCATCGGTAAATTGTTCGTATTTGAGGGGCAATTTTTGGAATTTTGGTGGTTTACATTGAAGAGACAAAGGTTCGGTAGATAGATTTCCTCTTTTCTTGAGTTTTTGAGAATACGGCGTTTTGGCAAATATGTGTTCATGTTTGGTTCTGATTTAACTGTTCTCATTTCACTTAGGGGAATTTTGTCTTTGGAATTTCTTTTTTTTTTAGTCATAGCCAAACTATAGTTATTTTATGAATCACATAATAGTCTGGTAAAGTGCACTTTGTCCAAAAAAAAAACATTATCTAAGGACATTCTTCTCTCTCTCTCTTCTCTTCTCTTCTCACTCTCTCTCTCTCTCTCTCCTAACCTCTCCGTTCGGCAGATCAACAACAGGAAAAATATCCTCTCCGGCTTTTCACCGGCTCGGGTTTTTACTTACCCCAACTCCTCTGCCCCCTAAATTTTCTTGACTTCTCTCTCTGTTTTCAAACGGTGTTTTTTCAGAAGTCTCTTTGCAAATTTTCATCATCTCGTAATTTTAACAGATTTTTTGATTATTCTTGAGGCCGTTTCGAAATCTTGCGCGGAGTTTTAATTTTCACGAGCAACTCCAATAGGAGGTGTGTGGGTTACCTGTTTTTCAAAAGCTTCAGTCGTGCATTGCGTGGAGTTTTATGGTTGATCGAGCCCACAGAACCTATAACTCCACTCTCATTTTGGAGTGCACTTAGAAATCCTTTACTTTACTATTATTATAACGTATTGTTGTTCACTTTAACGATCCGGTCATCGCTGAATTGGATTATTTGTACTGCTTATATTCCTTTTAATGATCTTGATTTGAGTTGGGCCTGGTCCCGAAGGTTACAAAGATTAGAGAGGACTGTATTGCGTAAACTAAAGTTCCCAAGCAACTCCGCCTATGTCCAATAACGGGCCCCTCCCCCTTGTAAATATTAATAAGAAATATGTTTATTTTTTTAACCAAAAAAAAAACTATCCACTAGTGGGTATTTGAATTGAGTGTTTTTTGAATTAACCATCTTACGCATTAAAGATAGCATCATTGCCGATATCTGATGTATTTGTTTTTTTTCAATTTAATTTACCAACACACTTTGTACAATGACACTTGGGGGGTTTAGTCGTCAATATTTGCGTTCGGTAATTTTATTTGTCTGGATGATTTCTCCGTCAGTTTAGAAAAAAAGCCAGCTGAGGTTTTAGGAATGGCTTTTGATTTCGTGGACGTCCGGCATTAGGAAGAAATAAATTAATTAAGAATTCATTGCACTTAGGGCGAAGACTTTCTGAAGGGCCATGTGATTTTTGTTTTTTTTAGTTTTTTAGTTCTTATATTACATCTTTACAATTCTAGGCATCTGATTATATAAGCATTCGAGTTATGCGTTAACATGTAAGGGGTGTGTGGTTGTATTTAACGTACATTACGATTGTTTGTTTGGTTGTGTAGTGTAGGAATATTTTTCCTATCTTAATTTGTATTTTTTAAAATAATTTTCAATCACTGGATTGACCTTCGTTTGAATGAAATGTGTATAAATAATTGATTTTAGCTATATTTCAGCGTTTCTCAACAGTGAAAAATGTAAAAGAAACGAACCCTATAATCGATTGCTTTCCATAAGGTCGACGAGAGGCGGTAAATCAATGATGTGTGTGAGCATCTATATTAAGTTAAGATAAAAAAGCAAAGAAACTAAAAACAAAAATGAAAAAGATTGTTGGGAAGGAGAAGTCATCGAATGGCAAGTGGAAAGTTGAATTAGTGGAGCGTGGAACTGCGCATTGTTCTTGCCCCATAATGACGACCCCTGGTCCTGGATTTATTACCGTAGGATTCCTCCTCGAGCTCGAGAGGGTACAATGATTTTAAGGTCCCCGAATATTTATCTCTCCATGGCGATCATGGTGGTGGGCTTCGTTGGAGGATGAACGGCTCGCTGTTGTTGGTTGAAATTGGACTGACACGTTTTATTGTTTTTTGGCACGGTTTTTATGAAATCTATATATGTTTCGGGGGTTGGAGGGTAGGTGTGAGTTTGCCAACGCGGGGATTGTGGGTGTTTTTCATCTGTTGGCTTATTTGTTTTTTTGTGTGGCAGTTTCTGTCCTCCTTTTTGAATAGTCCCCCCGCTGGTAAATGTGGTCATTTCCCCCCTGTAGCATCTTAAAGTGGGTTTCAATTACATCTGTTTGCTTTCATCATCTTTGAAATGTGATTCGAGTGTCTTTAATTAGTTTTTTGAAATGTGCTTAAATGATCTACTTAGTTTTTTTGAAATGTGATTAAACTATCCTCGTTAGTTTTTACAAAATGTGATTAATGTCTTGTTTAGGTTTGAAATGTGAATTTAAATGTCTAGCTTAGTTTTTTGAAATGTTTGATTAAATGTTCTGCTTAATTTTTGAAATGTTGGTTTAATGGTCCTAGTTAGCTTTTGAAATGTAATTAAATGTCCTACTTAGTTTTTGAATGTGATTACAAATGTTCCTAATTATTTTTTTAAATGTGGTTAACCGATTTTAGTTAGTTTTTTGAAAGTGTGATTAATTGCCTACTAAGTTTTTTTAATGTGATTAACATGTCCAACTTAGTTTGTTTTTGAAATGTGGATTAAATGTTTTAATTAGTTTTTTGAAAATGTGCTTAAATGTTTTAAATTAGTTTTTGAAATGTGATTAAATGTCATCTTTAGTTTTTTCAGAAATGTGATTAAATTGTCTTCTTAGTTTTTTGGAAATGTGAATTAAATTATTCTTCTTAGTTTTGGAAGATGTTGATTAAATGGTTTTAATTAGTTTTTGGGGGGGGGAAGAAATGTGATTAAATGTCCTACTTAGTTTTCGAAATGTGAGTTAAATGTCTAATTAGTTTTTTTGGAAATGTGATTAAATGTCTACTTAGTTTTTGAAATGTGGATTAAATGTCTAATTAGTTTTTGAAATGAAATGTATTAAATGTCTTGTTAGTTTTTGGAAATGTGATTACAAATGTCCTACTTAGTTTGAAATTGTGATTAAATGTCTAATTAGTTTTTGTTTTTCGGAAATGTGATTCAATGTCTACTTAGTTTTTTGAAAATGTGATTAATGTCTAAATTAGTTTTTGAAATTTGTCATTAAATGTCTAATTAGTTTTTGAAATGTGATTAAACTGTCTACTTAGTTTGAAATGTGATTAAATGTCTAATTAGTTTTTGAAATGAATGTGAATAATTAATGTCTTATCTTACGTTTTGAAATGTGTTATTAAATGTCTAATTAGTATTTTTTGAAATGTGCATTTAAATGTTCCTATTAGTGTTTGAAATGTGGATTAAATGTCTAAATTAGTTTTTGAAACTGTGAATTAAATGTTTCTAATTAGTTTTTTGAAATGTGATTAAATGTACTACTTAGTTTTTTGAAATGTGATTAAAATGTCTAATTGAGTTTTTGAACAATTGGATTAAATGTCTACTTAGTTTTGAAATGTGATTAAACTGTCTAATTATGTTTTTTTTTGAAATGTGATTAAATGTTCTGGACTTAGCATTTTTGAAACTGGTGCTTAAATGTCTTGTTGAGTTTTTGAAATGTTTGGTTAAATATCTAGTTATTGATTTTGAAAATGTTGATTGAAAAATCTACTTAGTTTTTGAAATGGTATTGAAAATTAAATGTCTAGTTAGTTTTCAAATTTCACCGTCGATATAGTGAGTCTTCCTTTTGTCATGATGCCAGGATATTAGATATCTTTTTGTTAGGGTTTCTCTTTATGCTTTCATTGAAATATAATTCTTTTTAGTATGTTATGATCAGCGGATAACCAGTAAATTCCTGTTAGACCCTTTTCAGCATCTGCATGACTTGATGTAAACTTAAGTATCATACACCGTGTTTGATTTTCCTTGTTTAAGGTTGTCTTATCGTCCTAGATGTTTGATTTCCTTTTTTAGGTTTCTTATCACCTTGGATGCTAAAAGCCAAATTTTTAGGTTTTCCTTGATGAGACATTTTAGCTTCCCTAATATCAAATATGGAATTTCTATGTTCGGGTTTCTTTTTTGCTTCTCGCTGGACTAGGGTTTGGTTTGTTGTTGATGTAAATTGTTTTCAAAATGCCCTGGGAATTTTACGCTCAAAATTGCAAACTTATTTTCTGTGACTTGACCGATCCGATTTTCTCTCTCTCTCTCTCTCTCTCTCTCTCTCATCGTCTCCTTCTCATCTCTCTCTCTCTCCTGTATGTTGTGTGTGTGTGTGCCTATGGTGGGGCAAGCACCTATGCCGTGACAGGAAACTAATGAGTTAAAATCCACAGTAATGTAATATGAGACTCCTATGTTTTTCAAAATAAAAAAACAAAAAAAAAGTTAAAAAACGTAGCTTTTGGTTTTGTTTTTTTGCACAACGGTCCCCTTCAGGTAGCTGATTAAATATACTTGTTTTTCTTTAAAAGTGTGTGTGTGTGTGTGTGTGTGTGACCGTCCAAGAAATAAATCGTCGAACAACTTTCGGCGTGAATATAGCGTCACTTAATGGCCTTTTCACCGCATCTGTAAACCAGGCGTTGGGATCTCAGCGCCTGTCTCGCGATTGTATTTTGAAAAATACAGTTTCATATACATTATTGCGGCTTTTAACCTCTTGTGTGTGATGTGTGTGTGTGTGTGTGTAAAATGTGTGTTTTTTTTAATCGGTGAAAGCGGTTGCGCATTAGTTAGCAAATTAATATCCGTCAGAATATCAGATGTGCATAGACTGTTTTTGCTAATATTATATTACCCTATCATAAGTAAGGTACAGTTTTTTTTTTTCCTTTTTTATTTTTGTCTACTAGTGTTGAAGTATTAAACTGCAGCTATTGATGCATTCATATATTATTTTCTTTATGTGCTCATTCATTTTTGCTACTGAAATATCGAATAAATGCTTAAAAATTTGAGTTTTCAGTGGTATGTTACCGAAGAAATACGAGTATGTATATTCTTATTTATTGCTCTGCGCCATTCATTAGTTAGATTTATTTGTTTGTTGAATGTAAAATCGGAGGCAGTTTTAGTAAATACGATGAAATGAAAGATTTTGGTATGTACTAATAAATCACGCTTAAATTAGCATGTTATATTACTGGGTGAGATTTGGTTGCTCTTTTGAGATTTTCTGACTAAAAAGGATTATTGTTATTCTCCTTGTGTGTGTGTGTGTGTGCTTGTGCGCGCGCGCATCATTAATATTATAGTAAGTTTGTTGCCCGGTCTTGAGGGGCTGGTACGTATCTTTCTCAATTAGCCCAAATGGTTGAAAGCTATGTGAACCCAGATTAAGTATGACATAACTGCTTTGCATAATTTAGGCACATAAAGGCATTTCATAGCGGTGATTCAAGTATCGAATCACGTCGTCTGTGATATTAGGCAGACCCGCTGGGAAGAGCTGTTGTTTTAATAAGGGTCGAGACGTAAGAATGAATTGCAGGCTTTTGGGCGGAAGCAAATCCAATGATATGTGGGGCTTCGTGGTATGTACTTCATGCATTGTGATGACTTGTTGGTAATTACGTGGACCGACTCCATATTTAGCTCACTCGAGAGGCCATGGTAATGCATCTCTTTAATGTTGTTCGATCTGAAATAAAAAAAATAAAAAAAGAGGAAATTATTGACATAATGAAGCCCCCCCCCCCCCCCCCCCCCCCGGTATTGTCCACTCGAGTAACTTCAAAAATGAGTGCATTGTTCTGGATGCAGATGTGGGCACCGTCGTACCATTTGGGTGCTTTTTTTTTTTTTTTGTCTACGGCCGCGGAATTTATGATGTTATTTTATGCGACATTGTCGTATCTCTCGCTCTTTCTTTCACATACAAACACACACACACACACTATATATATAATATAATATATATATATATATATATATATATATAATATATATATATATATATATATATATATATATATATATGATTGTATTTCACATGGGACAATGAAAAGTGTTTTTGTTGGAATGGATTCCCAACTGTTTCGTCCTCCAATGGACCTCTTCTTTGACCGGTTATTAAGGAAAAAGAAAAAGTTTACCATACATGTAGCCGAGAGGAAAGGCCTAATTCTTAGACTATGAAATAACCGTTACCTGAAACTAGCAGTTTGAAATAGAAAGCATTCATCAGTAAAATAAGACAGTAAAACAAGAATAGTAGTTGACCAGATTAAAAAATACCTAAAATATCAAAATGAGGTAATATGTCTATTTGAAACAGCATATCTTCGTGTGTAGGAAAATTACCAGTATATATACATATATATATATATATATATATATATATATATATATATATATAATATATATATATATATATATATATATATATATAGTATATATATATATATATATATATATATATATATATGTGTGTGTGTGTTCGTAATTTTTCGAATTTTGGGTGCTATCCTAATATGGCTCGAATTCCGCCACTGCCATTCAGCCTTCAGGGAAAATGCTAAATTGTACATGTCAGAATTCAATACTTATGGCTATAGGACAGATTCGGAGATGGTATAGTATACGATACTGTTGTTTTTTCACTGATGCTAAGGGTTGGACAGATGTAAAAAAAAAAGATGTAGCAAGAAAGGA
>NC_087202.1:103353334-103375235 GCF_015104395.2 Macrobrachium nipponense
TTTATTTTTTGTATGAAAATACCTGTTATATATTTGACTGATGCCTAACGTCAAAGCAGTTGGTTTTGTCGTATTTCATGTTTTGAATTTTGATTGAAATACCTTTACCGCTGCTTTACAAGTTTCTTGTGGCGTTTTTTCTTTTGTTGGCTTTTAGAAGTGTACTCCGGTGGCGGGAGGATTTTACTGAACTGAATGGTATTAGTAGTTAAATACAATATTCAGGTAATACTTTATCCCACGAATTTGAAGCTGGAACACACTGCATCAGAGATGCTCGTGAAATCTGCTAATATTGTGTTTGTGCCTTTGAGTTTGCAATGATTGTGGTGATGGCTCGAAATTCATTATTTGGTTCCAGTAAAGGCAATATCTTTAACCTAGACGAAGTTATGGAAGTCATTTTACATCACAAGCTCTTCCCCATTGATGGCAATATTTGCTAATATATTTGTATAAATATAAATATATATGTGTATATATGTACTACATATACAATAACCGCAATGCCCTCTTCACTTCCCTAGCTCTTCACACTTTGGAAACGCTTATCACTACAAAGACTAGACCCAAATGAAGAAGGAAATGAAGATTTTCTGATGCCTGGCGCAGAGATTCGAACTCACGTCGTGGTATCAGAACGGGGTAAGGTAAGTTAATTACTGGGCAGGAAGAAAGATGATATATATATATATATATATATATATATATATATATATATATATATATATATATATATATATATATATGTGTGTTGTGTGTGTGTGTGTATGTGTATGTGTGTGTGTGTGTGTCTATGTATACACACACACACACACACACACATATATATATATATATATATATATATATATATAACACATATATGTATATAGATTATATACCACTTTATATGTGATATTCACATACATACATATACACATACCAACGCACGCGCACTTCTAATGTACGCAGAGAAATTTGATCTCCTCTATATCCCTCTCCCATTTTTCCCTCCGTCCGCATCTGCCTCGCGACCACAGACATTTTCCTTGGGAAGAATTCCGTCTATTTAGGTCAGGGGAAAAAGAGGCGTCGACTGTAAATCTGAATTTGGTGCATTTTCCCCTCAGTCTGGTGGCTTTGCTTTTATAGTACTATTTTAAGGAATGTTTTTCGAATGTTCTTGCCCGGATTTCGCATTTTTATGGCATTCTCTCAGTGTTTTTACACTCGGTCATTTTTTTTTTTTTTTTTTTAAATGGTTGATTGCCTATTATTCCCCATAGTATATATGTAGATCAAACTGCGTCCCTTTCCTGGGGAGAGGGTTATAAATTCCTCCGAATTTTCTTTCCTTAATTCGAGATATAGGGTTTAAATGCTGGTGCAATGCGTTTTCCATTTGCACATTCTTCCATGACGTACGTTGGTAGATCCATTCCATAATAATATTTGGTGCCCATCGTAAAGAAGGAAAATACGAAGGACTGGAAAGAAAAAACACATTTAGCAGCGAGGAGGCTTCCTCCTCTCCCGAGGACTAAGAATTTGGACAGCAACAACATAAGTTTAGCTAACTTGGGTCTCGTTGAGTTTGATGGAATGGAGAAGATAAGGAGGGTTTCGCCATGGAAGTGACGGGAAAAAAATTAATTAACCGGATTGTTCGAAGTATGTTAAATATTGGCGATAACGAATGGTAATGCATATTTGAATGACTCTGACTGTTTGGGTTCTGAATATTCGACGATTTCGTGTTTTTCAGTTCGATCTGGAATATACTCGAGTTTTTTTGCGCTTCGGTTTATGATAATCACCACCTTTGCTTGAGATTTAGTCGGCTTTTATTTTACCACATGGAAATTCGGGAAAAGCATCACTGCCCTGTTCTTTACCTTGTATAGAGCAAAAGATTCAGTTAATTAGCTTATGGTGTGTTTAAGGCAATTTATTACATATTAAAAGTATTTCGAATTTTAATTCACTGTCGGACTAATGAAAGTGAATTTAGTTGCTGAGTTTGCATAAATAATTATCTATTTAACTATACATATTGATGTGTAGGTCTTAAAATCTATAGATGTCTTTTCCCATCATGCAACGAGAAGATTCTGTTCTTAAGAACCGCCAACGTTGTTCATGTTTTATGATAGGTATATGATACATTTGAGAAAAAAAATGTCTTGAATTTGCCCCTCCTTTTTTGTGACAGGTGCAGTTGCATTGAAAATCGTCAGACAATTCTTATTGGAATCAAGCGTAAGAATGGTGGTTACAAAACTGAACGCTGACCACTCTCACAACACATTTTACACAAGTACAGCTGAAACCATGTTGCGCTCCCTCGTTGAATCTGCCCAGTTAGTGACGTGATAAGACACTTTTAAAGTTGTCATATCTTTACACGAAGGCGCGCGCACAAACCCTCCAATAACCAGCCAACCACTCAGGCGCACAATGAACACGCGCGCGCACATGCGCGCGCGCACACTCACATTGACACACACCTACATACATACATATATATGTATGTATATTTGTGGTGTATGTATGTATGTATGCATGTATGTATATATGTATGTATGTATGTATTCCTTGACTCATATCCGGAAGTTGACAGTTCCCCCACTTCATTTAGTTCCCATTCTGTCTTATGCGAGATTTAAGGACGCCATACTATCTGCCACGCTAGTTACGTAACTGTTGAAAATATTTTTGTAATAGAAGTCGTTATATGATGTCCTCTTGGGGCGAGAATATTCGTAGCTGAGGTAGTAGAAAGATTAACGATAGATTGTATTTTACAACAGTTTTCTCGACCAAGTAAAATAGACACGCCTGTTTAAATACTGTTTATTTGGTCATTGTGTAATATCATGTATTTTCTTCTTCCTGGCTGTGGTAGTTACTTGCCGACAGATTAACATAGTCAGGAGCTTGTATTTTGCAAAATATTATTGTCCTTTTTCTGCGTTTCTGTTCTCGAGTGTCATAAATATTTGATGGTCGATGAAGTATTCTAGTCATTCGTCTGAAAATTAATTGGTGTGTTTTTGTGATTTTTAGTTTTTATATGTAAAGGATTTGGAAGTTTTTATACGTAAAGGATTTGGAAAGTTTATATTGTCTTTTATCGGTAGTTCGTTTCTACTGAAATTGCTGAAGTATAGTAATTGTCCTTATCATTCTCACATTCAAAACATATACGAGAATGTCTACTTGCCAGTGAATAGTGAATGGTCCAGTTGAAACAGTAGCCATACAGAGAACCCAACGTACTGTGAGCTTTTTCAAAAGTTTTTACGAATCGGAATTTCTACGCGCTCACATATGTAAATGACTGAATTTCATTTACGAACTTTTCGAAGCTGTAAGTGCAATCATGCAATCAGAGTTTAATTTCGTTTGGTTTTAATTTTTTTTTATTGAAGCTCTTTGCAACAATTCGCGTTTTTTTTTTTTTTTTTTTTTTTTATTTTTTTTTTTTTTCCCCCCCCCCTTTTTTTTTTTTTGTTTTTTTTTTTTTTTTTTTTTTTTTTTTTTTTTTTTTTTTTTTTTTTTTTGACCACGAATCCCACTCCCTTCCTCATATTACTCACTGAAGTATGGGGATTTTAAAATGTGCCTCATTTTTATTTCTGTTTGTTCAGCTGTTTATAAGTTTTTCAATATTAATTTGAAGGTTCCTGTTTATCCTTTCACTCACGTTTAAGTTCTGACACTTCACTTAAATTCAGAGTGCAGTATTATTAGATTCTATTTCAGTAAATGCAACCGATTCAGATGGAACGAGCAGCAGGGGCCATTGACTTGACATTCAAGCTTCTAAAGATTGTTGGTTTCAACCTCCGACAGCAGACGCCACTCTGATCGTGATACAGAGCCAGTGATTTTTCATCGTCCTTGGGGAGACGCGAACCTGCGACATGTGGATGGCGTGTTACGACACAAACCACTATACCAGCGGCCCAACACAAGCCAATTGCGATTTACTAACTGTCCTGGACCTTAGAGGAGCAGCCATTTTGAGGGTCAGAAGCGACTATATTTCCACCGAAGTTTTCGTCCTACGTTCCACAGACGCTTCTTGAGTTGGTCGTAGAGGGGCAGACACGGGAAGCATGATGTCATTATCTTAATTCACTGTAATTCCTGTTTGTAATTTGAATCTTCCTGCACCTCATCCTGCTTATGGATCAATTTCATTTCTTTACGGAATACGATGTTTCTGTTACAATAGCGAATATAAATTATACAGTACATTAAGTATGTGTTAAGAACACAGAATTTGAGAAGTGAGAGACATTGTGGATATTACAATTTCACATATATCTGGTAAAAGTGACCAGTAGATTCTACATATCTATGTTAAGGCTTTTTAACGCAATTTGCTTTGTCTTTTCAAAGTAATTCACAATTTTTGCCCAAAGTGAATGTTTTTTATTCAGCAGTGGCTTTCTTTGACAACATAAAAATGTCCCTAATTTTTATTTTCATGAATTAATTCGTAGATAAACCGCATTATTCTTGCTATTGTAGAAGAGACATTAAAGAACAACGATGTGTGGTATTATGTTCGTACTTTATTGCTCTTATCTGTAGTTGTGAAATATACTGCATACTGAAGTAGACATATAGGCGGTGAAGTATGTTTACCGTAGACATATTTAGGCGGTGAAGTATGTTTACCTGTTTTTGTATTGTCACATGTTGAGTTTCCCGGTCAACTTACTATTTTGTACAAGGTACATAGATTATACCTTGATTTTGTATTTTAAATTTCATTTAGTTTTGCGGAGCAGGTGTTTTACTTTAATTTTTAAGCGAAATACATTTTCAGTAATATTAATCATCTCGGAATAAATTGTAGCAAGGTTGTAATTGCTGCCATAGAAATTTACGACTGACAGTAGAACGCAGGTAATTCCCCTTTGATTTAGGCAATTAAACCATTTATGTTTGATGGCCAATACATATGCAATTGATGTAATTTGATCATTGGCAGTGAAACGAACCTGCCGGATGTTTAATCATATAAAAGTTGTTTTTCGGGACTCGTGTTTTATGCAATGAGCGCACATTTACACATACACTGCTTGCAACATGAAATGGTTACCGGTGCAGCCATGTGAGGCCTTTTATAACTATTAGCCGCCATAACCAGCTCGATTCTTTTCAGTTTTCTTTAAAATGAAAGCTGTTGGGATGGGCAATTGTCTGTCCGTCCGCACTTTTTCTGTCCGCCGTCTGATCTTAAAAACTACTCAGTCGACAGGGCTGCAAATTGTAATGTTTGCCTTCCACCCTCCAATCGTAAAGCATACCAGATTGCAATCCTCTAGCCTCACTAGTTTTTATTTCATTTAAGGTTGAAGTTAGCCATGTTCGTGCGTCTGGCACCACTATAGGTGCCAAAACACAGGCCACCATTGGGCCGTGGCTCAAAATTTCTTGGGCTCTGAGAGTTTCATAGAATATTATACGGTGTGCAAAAAGCTCGATTAAGCCGAAGGAACTTCGGCGTATTTTTTGCTTGTTTTCATCACTGATTGGTAATGCACTTCATGTGTTTCCTAATATTATTATATATAATTCTTGTCTGTAATACTATCGTCTTTGTCGAATGGAAGTTATGCCTGGGCTCTTCTCGAGTTCATTCGGTGCAAATCTGCTGTTCTCCAAATCCACTTAGTATAATTCAACCTCCTAATAGTGTTCTTTTCCCTGACGTACTGATGAAGCAATTTTTGCATTTCCTTGTAATCTCAAAACAGATACTTAGGCTCTCAGAGTGTGCTGCCGGAATATCCTCAAGCTTTAAAATTATTTCAGTGATGTATGGTGTATATGTTGTATCTATTGGTCTCATTCATCAGAGAGATGTAATTATTCTAACAGATATAATAAAGCACCTTTCTTTATATACGCTCACCTTTGGAAGCCTGTGTCCGAGAAGGAGGTATAATGAACGTCTTTCCTTGCATGGTGAGATTCTAACACTCTTAGCTATTTATAGTCAGTTCATTTCACAGCGCTACGAAGAAACAGAATGTTATATTGTAAGTACGACTATTTCCCATTATAATTAAACTTCTCTTTGTTGAACATATACAAAATATATTTTGTTTATTTACGGGAGTCGCGTCATAAGGGTGCACGAGCAGAGAGAGCTTCACTAATTAGTGAAAGTTGAAAGCGCAGGAAATTAGTTTAGGAAACAAATCCTTTACACTCCACAGGTCTTGAGGGCACTTGGAGAACTCCATCAATAACTGTATCTCGCCCTTTGTTTGTTTGTTTGTTTGTTTGTTTCATATGAACGCGTCCTTTTCCTACTTTTATTTCGTCCAGCATATGAATTTTTATGGTGGCGACAACCCCTTCAGAGATCTTCATCTCTGATTCAAAGATTCCACTTTATATATATATATATATATATATATATATATATATATATATATATATATATATATATATATAAAAGTACAATTCTCTAAAATGTGTAGCTGAATTTCTTGATTACTATTAGGGTATAGTTGTTCGCTTCCCCTTTAGGTATTTCATGGTTATATCTCCGCCATTTTGTTTAATCGTGACTTACAAAAGGAGTTATTCATCCCCCCTTCCATCTTTTGTTTCATGCGTTGTTAGAAGCTCACACGATTTCTTCTCTCCTTGTCCGTATTCTGGTATTCCATTTCTACTTGGTTGTATTATTATTTGTTTGCTGCGTGCTCTACACACGACAAACATACATACATATGTATTTTTGTGTGCTCTGTGTTTTTTATATATATATATATATAAATGTGTGTGTGTGTGTGTGTAGATAGATAGATAGATAGATAGATAGATAGATAGATAGATAGATAAAACCTTAAGAGAAAGGCCTCAGGAAAAAGTGCCCCACTTTGGCAGCCGAGACAAGAAAGGATTTTGGACAACAGCAGAAGTTTTGTGCAGCCGAGTGATGATATTTGAGTTATGGCAGTGTGTGTGTGTGTGTGTGTGTGTGTGTATGGAGAACGGCCTAGATAGCCTCGGCCATTGTAGGGACGGTATGGCCTATTTTCGCGCTTTACAGATCCCAACGGCAAAGGAGGAACAGATGGATGCTGATCAACATGCTTCGATATTCTGATCATTGAAACAGTAAACTGCTTGGAATTAATTTTGTTTCGCGTTTTTGTTTCTTACTTCGTATTATAAAGTAGTTCTTTTTTTGGTTAGATATTTCTCAACTATATTTTCCTCGTTGAACGAAGTGGGTTGCGTGCTTCGCCTACCGTTTTGGTAGTCCTGAGTTCGATTCCCCTCTCTCCCAGCGTGGAATCAGAGGAATTTATTTCTGGTGATTAGAAGTTCATTTCTCGATATAATGTGGTTCGGATCCACAGTAAGCTGTAGGTCCCGTTGGTTCTTAGCCTATTAGAAATATCTAAATCCTTCGGGCCAGCCCTAGGAGAGGGTTGTTAACTTAACTTTTTTTTCAAATATTATGTAAATATATAAATATATATATATATATCTATATATATATATATCTATATGATATTAATATATATGTGATATAATATATATTATATATATAGTATATATATATGTATGTATGGTATTTATACATACATGTATGTATTGTATATACTATATTATATGAAAGCATACACTTATAATATGTATCACACTATTAATATGGCCACGCTGCTTAATGGCTTATGTGTGGTGGGGGTGGGAACTTATAATGAATAATAATACATTCTATATATAGATATATATTAATATATAGATATTATATCATATAGATAATATCATATAGATAGAGGATCTTCAGCTATAGGATATATAATGTACATATAATAATATTTATATTTAAGAGAATATATATTATATATAATACATTATATATGAGGTATAAATTATATATAGAATATAGACTATATCTAATATATATATATATATAAGGTATATATATACTAGTATATATATTAATATAATGTTAATGCTGTAATAAGAAATGTATGTAATGTATATAGAATATATATTATATATATTATATATATATAGATATATATATATTATGTATGTAGATTATATATATATATTATATAGTAATAATATATATATTATAATAATATATAGTATATCGATAAATATAGATTCCGACTTGTTTTAATGGGGCGGACCAAAGGGACATGGGAGTTATTGGATGGGCCTAAGTGTTACTATATGTTTTTTGTGGGTGTGATCGTTAGGATGCGTTCTACGATAGAGAAATAAATTCAGGTTCGACAAGAAAAATTTGCTTAAAATGGCAGGTGAAAAGATTCACAATAGTGGACACGAATATTTGAATATTCTAGAACGGAAGGAATGTTTCAGTAATACCAGGAATATTCCACGTTTACAGAAGGTCTCAGATTCAGTTGAAGGATCAGTAGTCATCTCTTTCATAATCAGTGGTAAAGTCTTCCAAAGACATAAGTCAACTCTCGTCCTATGCTTTTTATATGTAAATACTTTTGTGAGAGTAGGGTGATGACTCAACCATATCATTAAGGCTTTCAATAAAGAATATCCTCAGTTTTACGTGCTAAACCGGGCATGAGAGCAGTTAATCCTTAAATATGTCTCATGTGTTGATCATTGTGCGGTGACATACTTTATCTGAATATGTATAAATGCAATTAGATTTGATGGACAGATTTTATGTATAAATGGAATTAGATTTGATGGACAGATTTTCAAAAAAATCCTGAGATGAATTGAAATAGGTAATTGCAATTCAAATAAATGACTGGACATTTTCACAGTAAAATCTTGAAGATAAAAATGTATAATTGCAATTCAAATGAATGGACTCATTTTCACAGTAAAATCTTGAAGATAAAAATGTATAATTGCAATTCAATTTAATGGACTCACTTTCACAGTAAAATCTTGAAGTTAAAGATGTATAATTGCAAGTAAACTTAATGACCGCATTTTCAAAGTAAAATCTTGAAGATAGAGGTGAATAATTACAATTCAGTTTAATGTGCTAATTTTAACAGCAAAGTCTTGAAGATAAAAATGTACGTATAATTGCAATTCAGTTTAATGGACTTTCAAAGCAAATTCTTGGAGATAAAGCTCTCAGCGCATTGCCTGAAGGCGAGTGCAAAAGCAAACTGAATACGGATCTGATTTGTCCAGAATGTTGTTTTATTGTTGTTGCTACATCCCATGTGCGAAAAAGTACTCGTATCCTCACAGACACCAAAGAGATTAAAGAGCAAAACCTTTGATGTATGACCTCATAAATCCTTTTATCACTATTTTATTAAAGTGCTTTGTAAGATTAAAGCCGATATATTAACCCTGGTGGAGGGAGTGTAACCGGATAAATGTCTGTATTTAAAAAAAAAATACACTTTAGCGATAAATTTGTTTGCTTTTTTATGGTGCTCATGCTTTTCAGTATCCGATTTGTGTAGAGCAAATCAACCATTGTATCGAATGTGGGTTTGTTGCTTTTGTTCAGCTGAAAATAGACTGCTTCATTGTTGAACAGTAGCTTTTTATAATTTTTTATTTTATTTCATATCTTCTTAAGTTTATTAGAGGTGCTAGGAATTGCATCGGTTGGCAGGTTGAAATTTAGACAGATAAAAACAATTCTTTCTTTTTTGCCCGAGTAACTGAAGCAATTGTTTGATTGCCAATGCATAGTTGCCTGATCTCAACGGATCGGTGACTGCTGACGTCATTGAGCTTTGAGGTTACAGTAGTTTTGTTTTTTGTCTTCCAGTCACAACTCCACACTACTGCTCTCGCGTAATTTGCTTTGATTTCGTAGTAGAGCTTTTCAGAGTTGGTGGTGCAGTCGGGACATTCAATTTTGCCTTCGGTTGCATTCGATGAGCGTCCTGTCAGCTGCATTCGTTTCCACTTGCGTCCAATCTGACATTTCGTTCCCGCCGTCTTGTCTTCTACAGTGAATCTTTTGGAAACGTGAATTGTTGCGTATAGTTTGCATTCTTTATAATACTGCAGACGACTGCCTGTTTCACCCAAGAAATGGCATGCTAGGAAAACGTATGGAGAGAGAGTATATATATATATATATATAATATATATATATATATATATATATATATATAGTATAATATATATATATATATATGTATATATGTATGTATGTATGTGTGTGTGTGCTTTGTTGCACTCAAGTGCATAGAAGAAAATATATTTCGCAAGTATATTAATTGTATAGAAAAGGCATATATTTACGAAATGCATCGTTATTGTCATTGTTATGTAAATAACGTTTTTATGGACTTTATTTTCATTTAACACTGTTAGATTGCTGTAAAATATAGATATATATATATATATATATATATATATATATATATATATATATATATATAATATATATATATATCTCTCCCGAGAAATGACAGGATACAGGGCAGCGTCACTGTCCATATTGATACTTGTAGGTGTTGAATCATGGATGAGCAACCCTCCTCTTAGAACACCTCAGCGGGCATTAACAGCTGGATACGCTTTACAGAAAGTTCATCAGCAGCGCGTCGATCCCCCGACACAAGCTGAGCCGCCAGTCATCTTCATCTTTCGCGCACTTTGTCTTCGTTGATGTCGAGGTCCCTCCTTTCTATCCCTTTGTGGGGGGTTGAACCGTCAATGCACCATACACGGTGCACTGTAGGCATTACTTAAGGTTCTTTGCAGCATCTCTTCGAGTCTTACCTGCGCCCCCTTTCATCCCTTTTACTGCACGTCTGTTTGTATTCTCTTTCTTCCATGATCCTCTTGTTTTCCTCTTGTTACAGCTTTCAAACCACCTTTTAACTGTCAGTTTCTGTTTCAGCGTTGAATGACCTCATAGGTCCCAGCGCTAAGCCTTTGGTCCTTAATTCTATATTCTATTCTATTTTATTCTATTATATTCCCTCCTTTCCAGTAGGTAGTACCTCTTTCGTGTCATCCTTCCGACCCTTTACTAGACGGCTGCAATTTGGAGTGTTTGATGATTGGATGGTGGATGAACAACATCCCAAACCATCTCAATAGTTTTCTATTGAGATTATTTTGTCTGTCTTTCCGCAGTTTTTCTGTCCGCCCTCAGATCTTAAAAACTACTGAGGCTAGAGGGCTCTCAATTTGGAAGTTGATCATCCACCCTCCAATCATCAAACATTCCAAATTGCAGTCATCTAGCATCAGTAGTTTTTATTGTATTTGAGATTGAAGTTAGCGATATAGGACAGGCCATCACCGGGCCGTGGTTAAGGTTACTTGGGCCACGGTTAATACAGCCATATACCAAGAGCACCGAGAGAAATTTAAATTTGATTTTTGGTGGCCTTGAGCATACGCTGTACGGAAAACTCGATTCCACCGAAGAAACTTCGGCGCATTTTGTACTTGTTTTTCTAACGAATAACAACTAATATTGTTGAGTTTAAACCATCCAGGTGGGAGCAGTACATAATAGACATTTTAGCTGTTTCCATACCTGACTACGATATAGTCAAAACGTGCAAATAGAAAGGCGTGAAGTTTGTTCATATATACAAAGTAATGGTCAAGAGAGAAAGTGTCATTTTCGGCCATCGCCACCTTCCCCTCCCCTGTCACAGGTCAAGCATAAAATAAGAAGAAAACCTATCCTTTTCGGATAACGTGAAGGGAATAGGGGCTAGAGGTAATTGGTTAAGGGCAAGGCAAGGTAATGTAAGGACTAATGGACCGTGTGAGGGGGGAAGGGGGAAGGATTCGTTTACATGATTCATTTCTGTTGCTTTGTCTAGTGGTGAATTGTATAGCTTTGTAATGTGCAAGATCTGAATAATTGTAATCTTTCCCCTCTAGTCTTTATTGTATTAGCATTAGCTGCTGGAACTGCATTAACAAATTTCGCATTGTTTTGGTGTGTTAGTTCGCAAATGTGCCCAAAAAATGAAGCATTTGCCCATTCACAGTCGATAGAAGCAGGATGCCGTGCATTCATCAAGACGTCAAGACACTGAGCTTGTGAATGAATCATTTCTGTTCCATCAGAAGGTAGATTGAAGGTTAAATGCTGACATTAACATCTTGAGAGGTTGGTCTGAACGGTGTTTTCATTTTTTTTCAGAGAAAGTCTGGCTAGTTGAAGGAGGTAAATATAAACTAAACCATGTATGTGGTAGGACGCTCAGCATTGGTAATAAAAAAATACTTAGGTTCCAAATAAAGTGGAACCGTTTTTTATCGTAAACAGTTTATATATTAAGATTACAGGGTGAGAATAAAAAGCAGTTGGTTATATTTTTGTAAAACGTTGAGTGATTGAGCTGGTTTTTTAATGGGTCTTTTCATTTTTATATTGAACCAATAGCTGTTATAAAAAGAAAAACTTTGACATAAGTATCTTTGTATATTTATGGAATGAAGGTAGAAATTGACCTGCCTCATGTACATGAACCATGGACGCTATGATGTAGTTTACTCTGTGAAGGATAGTTAGTTGTGGGTACTTTAGGGTATATAATGAGAGAGAGAGAGAGAGAGAGAGAGAGAGAGAGAGAGAGCTCTTGAATTTTCAAGGAAAAACAGTTTAGCCTATTACCTATTCCTCATTAAAATGCATCTCTCTCTCCCTCTCTCTCTCTCTCTCTCTCTCTCTCTCTCTCTCTTTGCGCGCGCTCGTTTGCGATACATTCATACCGAATAATATTACATCACTACCTTTTGTAGGGTATTTCAAAATTATCTGTGGTTTCGTATGGCTTCATAATCGCCATTAGTATGTGTAACGCTACACAGGTTTTCAATTAGGGTTGAAATTCTCTCTCGGATGCGCTATATTACTATATTTGTTTTATAGTTGCTCTTATTTTATTTGACCATTAAAATTCATGGAATACCCCTGTCATTTATATGACAGGAATGTTACCGAAATTCTATTCTTAACGGATTCCGATGGCTGACAAACCGGCTGGCAACTTTCAAGAGAAGGAAAACGCTGTTTTTTGTTGTTGTTTTTTTTTATGAAAAGTCACAGGTGCGATTATTAGAAAAGACCGGGTTTTGATTTGGAATTTTCCGTTTTTAATGGGCTATATATATTGAGTAGCAGGTGCATCGACGTTTAGCGTTTCATTGAAAATAAGAGATTTGATTTCATGAAATGATCACCATTACAACATTACTGATTATTTATTTTAAAGAATAGAAGTCGTAGCTTGCTGATTTTGACCGTCTATCAGCAAAATATAGTTATGCTTTTCCACGAGTTTTTTCTTCATGTATGCCAGGGGTGGCCAGACTTGGATTCCGAGATCTACTCTAAAGACTGAACTCTTTTACGATTTACCATACTACATAATCACATTATTACGTGGGGGAAATTTTTTTTTTTTTATAAATAAACGTATATAGATATATATATATATATATATATATATATATTAATATATATATATCTATATCTAATAAAAGGAGCTCATAAAAACACCAAAATATAGAGAGAAAAGTACTATATTTGAGACTGCTGTCTCTCTCTTCAGGTATATGAATGAGAAAAAGACATTCCCCAAGGAAACAGGGGTTTATGAAATCCCATGCCAGGACTGTGACCAATCTTACATCGGATTTACAGGAAAATCACTTCCCCAGAGATTAATACAATATAAAACTGTCAGTTAAGTATGGACAACAGAACTCAGCTATTTTCAACCATATAATGAACATAACCATAGAATAAACTGGAACTTTGTCACGTTTAAATTTATAGCAGCAAACTTTGGCCGGTACAAGAGTCAAATGATGGAATCGGCCTTCATAAAAAGAGAGGCAGGTAATGAACATCTCAAAAGGAGCATGGAATTCAGATGTGATCGACAAGGTTTTCATTCAACCAACGCTTAAGAAGATTAAAGGAAGATTATCAGTGGGGGTGACCTAAATTGGCTTACCTGTGGATGGATCTCTTGGTATGAATACCACCTTTTCTGTAAACTTTTCTCATTCATATACCTGAAGGGAGAGACAGCAGTCTCTGAAATAAAGTACTTTCTCTCTATATTTTGGTGTTTTTATGGGCTCCTTTTATTAGATGGAATTCTTTTGTAACAGAACATTTTTACCAGTCATATATATATAATATAGATATATAGTATACATATATATATATATATGACTGGTAAAATAAAAAATGTTCTGTTACAAAAGAATTCCATCTAATAAAAGAGCCCATAAAAACACAAAACCAAAAATAGAGAGAAAAGTATTTATATTTTCAGAGACTGCTGTCTCTCTCTTCAGGTATATGAATGAGAAAAGTTTACGAAAAGGTGGTATTCATACCAAGAGATCCATATATATATATATATATATATAATATAATAATATATATTATATATATATATATAGATATATAATGTGTGTTTTGTTTGTTTTATATAGGATTGTGAGGGAACGGCGATCGAACCAAACAAGTGGCCCATTATCGACTGTTTACCCACCTGATTAGATGATTAGATGAGCGGTAATTGCATTGTGATGAAGGATATGCTCATGAATTTGCGAAGACGGAGGAGTTGTGTATGAGGAGAACGGACGCGTTGACATTGAAGGGTTGATGGTGGTGAACGAGAAATGAGTAGACGGGAGTCGTTAGGGCTAGGGGCATGTCCTGGGGACTTGAGAGAGGAACCAAGGTCATCCTTCCTGTGCGCGCGTGTGTATTTCGTTTCTCCCCCACCCTTCTGTCCCCCTCAAGATTTTGTATCTTGTTTTTTTTTGTGTCTCTCTCTCTCTCTCTCTCTCTCTCTCTCTCTCTTAGCAATTATGTTATTCATTAAAGTAACCGGTGATTCTTTTGTCGAATGTCGAGAACTACATAGATTACTTAAATGTGCGCCACATTAAAACACTCGTGTTAGAAATGTGAATAAGATCCGTTACATTTGTGACAGTGGAAAGTGAAATAAAACGAAAAACAAGCACTAACAACCATGGGTCCCCTGTTAAACTGAAGTTGGTGGTTTGGTGTTAAAATTAACATGCGTGTGTGTTTCTGTGACTCTTGAGAGCTTATGGAAGTATTTGAAGCGTATTTTTGTATAATTATCATAGCTCTTCGGTGGTAAAAGCACTTGATAAATCGGAATTGGAATTCATCCTTACTCCTGGGGATTTATTTTCGAATAGAGGTGAGTTTGATGATAAGAATCAAGCAACACCACAGCGCAGAGCTTAGATGCCTGACACATCTTCGACAATAAACGTATCGCAGATGTTGCATGAAGATTATTAATATTGATTGATGATGATACCCTCATATGTATATATCGACAGTGAGTTGCTCTGTTTCATTTCCCAATAGTTATGTTTGTAAGGTTCAATGACTTTCCTCTCCATGTTGTCTTTTCGGTCATTATTGTTCTTCTGGATAACTAATAATGAGAACCCTCAAAGAGACAGTCTATGGTAATCGTACGACTCTTGTCATCTGAAATGTTATGTAAAGTCGTTGAAAGTTCAGGGATACTCAGATCGTTTGATATTTAGTTTAGTTTTCTCTAAAAACTTGAGAGGACTTTGTCTGTCCAGCTTTACCTACCGTGCCGCCCTCAGATCTTAACAACTATCGAAGGCGAGATGGCTGCAAATTGGTATGTTGGATCATCCACCCTCTAATCGTCAAACATACCATTGATTAAATTGCAAGCCTTATAGCTCAGTTATACTATATATATTTAATGTTAAAGTTAGCCATAATTGTCCATGTGGCTACTTATAGGACTGGTCACAGCCACCCGGACAGTGGGTTATTAAGTTTTCAAGGGCTGCGGCTTATACACTATTATGCCAAGACCACCGAAAGATCGATCTCTTTTTGGTGGCCTTGATTATATGTTGTACAGAAAACTCGATTGCGCCGAAGAAATTTCAGTGCATTTTTTACATGTTTATTTTCATAACCTTTCAGTCTGTCTGCAGTTGTTTATCGGCAATAAATTGCAGTGAGTCTTCACACATTTTCTTGCGTTAAACAACGTAGTTTTTGGGTATAGAACACCATAATTATATTTGTTTTCGTCAAGCCCCCTGACCTGACTGATTACACCATGGGATCTATAGAAGTATGCAGAATAAAAAAATGAGGTACCCTGATGTTAAACTGTGGGGACGATACGTACTCTCTCGACCCTCCTGTGCAATAGTCATTCTGATGGTAAGAGTGCTCTGTAATTTTTTAGTGTAAAATTACAGCAGGGAAATGTTAGCTGAAAGGGGTCTCCCTTCTATGCTTCCGCTTTGAGCTGAAGGCACGCGTAGGAAAATATAGGCGTGCGCGCGTGCACGCGCTCACACACACACACACACACACACACACACGAGGCCATCTCTCTCTCTCTCTCTCTCTCTCTCTCGCTCTCTCTCTCTCTCTCTCTCATGTTCCTGGGTACGAAGGGTGGCAAAAATAAGTTAAGCGGCTTCGTGGATGTGGGTCTAATATTTGCCCAGTATATTGGCACAAAGTTGTGGGCTCCGGCGGCGGAGATGAAAGGGAACTTAATGTTGCCGGGGATTCTGTAAGGTATTGATCCGTCTTGTTCTCACGAGCAAAGGAAGAATTAATTGATTGATGGTAACAACATCCACCCGTCGTGATGAAAGATTTCGGATGAAATGTGAAAGCGCCATCTGTACTAGATCAGAAAGTTCCCCCCCTCTATATTTCAGTGATGAATTAGTTTTTGTGTGTCGAAATAAATAAACGGTAACCTAGTTTTGATTTTGCAGAATTTACTCGGGCGGGCGAAAAGATTGAATGTTGTTAGCGAGGGATGAAATATGGCGCAATTAAACATGCAACGTTCTGATGAGTTCTGGCTTTGATTAAAGCGGTTCTGCTTCAGAGGGTCGGTTGGGTTTTTAGCTTTCCCAGGTTTGGAGTTTTGTGCTTCTGCTCCGCCATTGTTTGCGACCTCAGATGTAGGTTAGTAATAGGTTTCTTTTGATCCTTCTCTCGGTGGAGGTTGTCAGTTCGCGGTGTTTAGGCAAAACAGGTGCATTTATTTGAGACACTTTTGTTTCTTTTTCGTTTAGGAAGTATATACATTTGTATGTTAAACACAGTACAATTAGATAGATACAATTATATGTTTGAATGTTTCAATAGAACAGTACGTATGCCCTGCTAATTAAAATGAGCGCAGCAGCATAATGTATGAAGGCAGTGTCAGTAGGTGAAAATAGAATTGTCAGGGGATAGCGCCAATCTGTTTTCCAAGCCGCTTAGCTTTTGTTTTTTCCTTCGTTGTTCGTTTCCCTCCTGTGTTAATTGCCTCGCCGCATTGCTTTATTTCGGTCCTTCTAATTAATGGACGGCATCTCGATAATACCGTCTGCTGCCTCTGTAATACTTCAGTGAGTGAGAGTCATAAAGGTGACGTGTGGCCCATTTTTCGCCGAGAGTATCATATATGTACCGTTGGCAATGACACTCGTGTTCTTTTTGCTGTAGTTTTTCTCCCCGAGACGCCCGATAAGTCGAGTGTTGGTGGAGTGACTGGTCCTTCACTGCCCTTCAAGTCGTGATGCGAAGTTTGGCGATGTGATGACACGATACAAGTGTGCCATTCATTGGCGGAGAGTCTTGAGAGGCTGCCAGAAGGGACGGCATTCGGAAGTGCTTTATTCCCCTCGCTTCTTTTGTCGCAGGCGCCGAATAATCATCCTTTCGAACTAGTTGAGGGCTGCTTTTCCGTCGGTCTCTTCCGTCACTTTTCGTCCTGGGTTCTGTTAGATGAAAGAGTAGTGCCATCTCCCAAGTCGGTCAACTATCCCCCGCAACCCTCACCCTCTACCTTGCTTTTTTAGAGGACTTCTCAGACGCTTTTAAGGGCTGACTGTCGTCTTATATTTGCGGAGTCGACCTTTTTTTGTGCCAAGCACTTCCCCGAAAGTACTTTACTTTCTTGTGGATTCCGATTGTGGCTTAGCCGTAAGTCTCCCTCTGTATTCTCAAGACGACTGTTCAAGCCAGCGGGGACAAAGCAAGTGTTCTGCAAATGGGTCCGAAGACTTTTATTTCATTGTTGGCTGCTGCTTAATTTGGATGACCAGGGCAGGAAAATACCTCTCGTCTATTAATAGATTATTGTTTGTCGTCTTTTTGTAAGTTACTGTATTTATAGAAACTAGCTTTCCTGTACAAGACATGAGAGAGCTTGAACTTTCTTATTTAGGTCAAGAAAATGTGTAGAATAAAATTTATCTGTTAGGCTTACATTAGAAATTACTCGTTTTTTTTTTTTTTTATAGTAGTAATAGGGCTGTTAATTTGATGTCAGTCTTGTACTGCAATTTGAGTCCACCGCCAAGGCAGCTTTCTTGTTTCTGTCCTTCATTTATTTAAGAGTATAAATAAGCGAATTATTTGGGAACTGGACTGACCGTGTCTGTTTTTTTGGGAGTGAAAGAAAACTTAAATAATGAAAGGTATTTTGGTTTAACTATGCCAGTACTTTAGCAGTACACAGTATTTCATTGCCCCATACTTTGACTTGGAACTGGTTGCTTGTAATTATGCTTTCTTGTTCAGTGAATAAAGTTGTGTGTATGTTTTTTTTTTTTTTTTGCTGTTATTTACGGTCATCAAGTGAATCTGTGAACGAATGTTTGCGTGACGTATAAAATGAGCTTGTATCAAGCGTTTTATAGAAAAGAGAATTCTCTCTCTCTCTCTCTCTTCTCTCTCTCTCTCTCTCTCTCTCTGGCAAGCAAGTGACTTAGAAATCCAGGATTTATGCCAATGGCTTTTTAACCACCACGCTAGATTCTTTATATATAATATCTATGAGAAAACTTTGTAAATTGTATTGCTCTTCAGTAGAGAACTGCATTTTATTCTTAATCGCTTGTATTTTGAACGAATGGAAAAGTAAAAGATTGTCAGCTGCATTGGAGAAAGGCTTAACTAAAGCAAAACCTTCCGCAGATATTTGGGTTTGTGTTCTGCTTATTTCTTTCACCAGAACTTCCACGAACTCTCAAAGTGCTAGACGCTCATCGCTATCTTTGAAATATGGCAGTGACCACTCCCTCCCCCCCAAAAAAAATAAAAAAGTACTAATTTTGAAGTGCTAATAAATGTACGACGGATGGGTAACGGTGCCAGGCGTGTTTGTTATTTTAGTAACGTGAGCTGGAGGATTCCCTTCATACGTATGAGAAGGGGATCTTCATTAGGGAGGTCAGCGTGTAGTACTTCAGTATCCAGTGATCTGATAGGACTCGACAGCTGTTCGCTTTGCCCTTGTAAGCTAAGCTTCCTCTTTATCTCCTGACGCATTGTAAGCTCATACGACTAAGCACGCGCAATAAAAGGAAAGGAGAGTGAAAGATGGGAATAAAAAATGCCAGAACGAATACGGAAAAAAAGGAAGAGAATAGTTAAAAGCTTCAACGAATCCGAAGGGTTTAGAAAACGTAGTTTTTTATGACTTTTTTCATATATACAATTTTTGCGAAGATTTTAAAGTTGTAATGTTTAACGGTATATGAATAAATCTGAAACCAGGTGGGAGGACGGTAGCGAAGAATGGGTGTCTTATGTCTTAAGTGTGTCTATTTGTGGGAAATTAGTGGTCGTGGTACTGCTTGAATGATTTTCTTTGTGTAGGAAACCAGCTCTGGTTTATCTATACATTCTTGCGCCTTTGTGTATTCAAATATGTGTAAATAAACTTTGTACGCATCTTTATTCTATGAGTGCATTTGGTTTATGGTTGAATATCGCAGTTTGTCGTAAAAGAGAAGCTTAAAACGTGCTATGTGCAATACACGCAAGAATGTGAAACGCACTCTGCTTTCCAAGTGATATTTTGTCGTTGTTAAACCCATCAGACCATGTGGGTGGAAATGGTAATGCATGGTGGTCGAATGGTTTGCCAGAACGCATAATCCACACGGTTAATTCTTTATGAAATAGCGACTGAATTTACTTTTCACTAGTGATAAGGTTTGTCAATTCAAACACCAAAGCTTAGAATTTAAACGAGAGAGAGAGAGAGAGAGAGAGAGAGAGAGAGAGAGAGAGAGAGAGAGAGAGACTCATAACTGTTTTGGATCGTTTGCATGCTACTTATATATAGCTTTCATTCACTCTTCTTTTCTCTTATTATTAAATGAAATGCATTCGAACACACATTTCCAGTTCAGCTCCTCTGCCTCTCTCTCTCTCTCTCTCTCTCTCTCTCTCTCTCTCTCTCTCTCTCTCCAAAAGCAAAAGAGAAGAAGCTATAGCTGCAGAAGAGAAGAGGAAATAGCTTGCACAAGAGAAAAAGCAACACTTGCTGTGAGAAAGCAAAAGCTTTGGGAAGAGAAAACGCTGTAGCTTGCAGAAGAAGAAAAGCAATAGCTTTGAGATGAGAAAAAACTGTAGCTTGCAGAAGAGAAAAAACAATAACTTGCAGAGGAGAAAAAGCTATTGCTTTGAGAAGAGAGAAAGCAATAGCTTCCAGAAACGAAAAAGCAATATCTTCCAAAGAGAGGAAAGCCCAGATCCTGTAGTCTCTGGAGCGAGGTGGTAGGAACAGTAGTAGTACCGCATACCAGCTGTGCGTACTACTATGCTGCCATGACCTTGCCCTCACCCCTCCCACATCACCCCAGCCCCCAACATTCCCCCCCCTCCCCACCTCTCCCCACAAGCCAGCATTCCAGGAGAGTCTTGTGCTTCCCTCTTTCCCCGTCTCTGCCGCCTCTGCCATCCTCCAAATCGTACAGGAATGTTTCTGCTGGTGTCCTGTCATCCGGGTTCCTTTTGCGCCCGGCGATGCAATGGCTGGCGGCGGCTGGTGCTCGAGGTTGTTGTTATTTTGTTTTTTATTTTTTTGCTGTATGATCCTGAAAGGTTGGTTACTTGCCACTCGACGTTCTTGTCAAAGAATAAAAGTTTCAGTATGCATGAGGAACTTGCTTTTCGTTACCAGCGTTCGGACGGACAGGATGCGCGAACCTCTGCTTAGCGCGTATCGATCCCAAAGCAGATTCAGACACACACGATAGAAGCTGTGTTCTCTTCATGCAAAATCGAAATACAACACACAGTTTTAGTCTAAAATCGGAATATCATGACCAAGCTGACGGTATTGTATGCAACTGTGTGCACTGCAATTATCCGTGTCGTCGCTTCCTTATTTCCCTCTTCGGAATACGGGATAGCCAAGGCAGTAACGGTTCCAGATGTGGTTCATCTAACCATAGTCCCATATATCTGAGCCCGATCTTCGAAGCGGGAACTTGGCCGATTGTGTCAAGATACTCTCGTGTAACTGTCTACGGGAATTCCATTGCAACATGTTTATTTGTAAATACTATTGAATCTGTGTATATCCGAATGCATTTACATTAAATAATGTCAGTCTAGCAACATGGCCGTCATATTTTATATGATTGTCCTGAAGAGATCAGTTTTATAAAAATGTTTGAGGACACGTTCCTCTCCAGCAAGTATTACGTAATATCAGTAATGGTTATGCATAGAGCCGAATGTATAAATTACTTGAGCATAACGCATGTATCCTGCTTTGAATATGTATTTTGGGGTATTTAATATTAAAATAATCCTTTATTTAAAATTTCATTTAGAAATTATCGTTGTCCTTAATATAGACCTTCAAGCATATCAGCCATCATGTAATATTACTTGGCCTGTCCACTGATAATTGTCAGTAAGCAACTTTGAAAATCATTATTTCCTGGCTGAATTGTTCTTCAAACGTTTTCAAATTTTTTCTTTTTTGTTTCGTTTTGTGCTGAACCACATATTGTGTGCGGCGGGATATCGGTGATTCCTTTTCCGTAATGATTCGTCTCTGGGAGTACTATAGTAGATTCACATCAATCGTGCATC
>NC_087202.1:103380735-103398235 GCF_015104395.2 Macrobrachium nipponense
GTAGCATTGTAGTATACCATTAGTAATGCAAATGACATAGTGGTCTGGTAGTGCTACACATTAGGTAAAGGCTTTAAAGTAAATTGGATGATTTTCAGAGAGCTTAATTCAGATATTATTAGGTATATTTGCACACGAAAGTCTGCTAAACATTGAGTATGTATTACATGAAAATTTTAATGACAATTGTCAATTTCAAGGAGATAGGATTTTGGTGTAGGGTTTATTACTATCCGTTTAGCGTTTGACCGAATACTCAAGCAAGTAACTTAACTTTTTACCGAATACTCAGATAAGTAACAAACTTACCGAATGCTCAGATAAGTAACTAACTTACCGAGTGCTCAAATAAGTAAGTTACTTTCTGCTGAATACTCAAACAAGTAACAAGTTTTTTACCAAATACTCAAATAAGTAACTTAACTTTTTACCGGATACTCATATAAGTAACTTAACTTTTTACCGAATACTCAAATAAGCAAATAACTTTACCGGATACGCAGATAAGTAATAACTTTTTATCGGATAGTCAAATAAGTAACTAACGTTTCACTGGATACTCGGATAAGTAACTTAACTTTTTACCGAACACTTAGAATAAGTAAATAACTCTCCACCAGATACTCAGATAATTAAATAACTTTTTATCGGATACTCAGATAAGTAACTAACTTTTCACCGGATACTCAGATAAGTAGCTTAACTTTTTACTGAATGCTCAAATGAGTAACTAACCAACCTATTGAACATCTCCCCCATCTGAGTGCAGTGGAATCATTTTCCAGTATTTAGATGCACTGAAGGAAAAAAAAATTTAAAATAATCATTTATTCCAGTAAGTATGGGGTTCAGCCTCCCCTCTTGTCATCCCATCATCATGATCGTCTTTGTTGGAAGAGGTCATTATAATAGATTTATGATGGAAGTTGAACGAGAGATGGATAATTATTATAGACGCAAGGGTAGTTGGGGCTTGAGCATGCTCTCTCTCTCTCTCTCTCTCTCTCTCTCTCTCTCTCTCTCTCTCTCTCTCTCTCTCTCTCTCTCCCCTCACCGGTGAGTGATCATAATGAAGGCTTTGTATTCTCTGTTTTGAATAAAACGTATAATATTTTTTCATTTGATCATGACATCAAATTGCATCAGCTTTTCAGCTTTGTACACAATGTTCAACATGACCTTGTAAACGGTGGGAGTCCTTTGTTAAACATTTAAAATTGTCTTTGAAGTTGGCGTGATGTGCAGGGATATGCAGGAAGAACGGATGTGGAAAGTGGCATTGGTTCTCAGCAGATAGTATTCGGAAGTTGTTTTAAATCGTACCTTTATTTAAGAGAATACAGTACAAGACCTGATGTTTAATTTGGTGCTTTCTTTGTTGCATTTAGGTCTTGCACTTCTTTGTAACTGGAGAATTGTCATCTTGTTGTCATTTGATTATATTTAATTAATGTTATTGGTTAAATATTGAATGTTAAATATGTATTATTCTGTTAGCTCGTTTTCCTCCTCTCAGGTGGTTTAATTGTTTAACGTTTTCGCTAACGACTGTTTTGTCTTTTTCATACTTTGAGGGTTTTGGCTTTTCTGCCCCCCGCCCACCTTGTAGCCGAGGAGGGGTAGGGAGCCAGTTGTTCTCTGGACCTTCGGCCGGGCACTGTATTACTCTACTTTTGGATTGATTCCTGCTTTGAGAATGTTTACATCCTAAATATATATTGGATCCGCCCTTGCCCGCAGTTTCAGGATTTACCCGCTGATCGTCCTGCTGCGTCCCTGGTCCAGTTACAAAACCAAGGGGATCTCGCTGTCCAATGAGTGGTACGATATTTATACCGCTCTCATGTGTGTTGAGCTCACGGCAATTTGCTTGGATCACGGCCCGTGCGTTCAGGGAAATATATCTGGCGCTGGGATTGGGCCCTTATCTTCCTGCCACCCTGTATTAGACTCCAGACGTGGAGATATATTAATCTGAGGAAATCACGGCTTTATATTTGAAAGACCACCCTAGGATACGTTAGTGTGTACATGTTAGGTTATTCTTTCTTTTTGCCTGTCGCCTCCTTTCTGGACCCCCTCCTTTTTGCGTTTGAGTGTGTTGCGTTCTGTTGGTAGTTGTGTGAGTGTATTTTTCTTCGTGTTTAATTAAGGATATTTGGTTTTCATTGATATTGTGTATTTCGAGGTTCAGGTGTTATTTCTATCTGGATATTTATGTATTACATTAAGTCATTTTTCTCAAGTGTTTATTTTCACCCCTGAATTTGGTTTAAGGTATTGTGGTACGATTTCACCCATTGTGAATTTCGTATCCTGTTCAGTGAATACTGGTTTTAAGTAATTTTGCAAGTGTATAGTGTGGTGGTAATACAGGCCATCACAAGAATATTCAAAATAAGACGGTTGGTTTCAGGTTATTTGTGTGCATTTTATAGTTTTAATACGTGTTTTTTATTACTTTTTAAGGCCTCCAGTTTTCATTTTCTAATAACCCTGTTTCTATGCATTTCATTCTCCAGTCTTCGTTGAATAACAACCAGGCAAATTTGGAGACTCTCTCTCTCTCTCTCTCTCTCTCTCTCTCTCTCTCTCTCTCTCTCTCTCTCTCTCTCTCTCTCTCTCTCAGAAAAATTCGTGAGAGAAAGCATTTCCTTTAATAGCAACGGTTTACGGTTGTTACAGCACAATTTCCATACGGGAAACAATACTACAAAACATAATTTTAGATGAAATACCGTAAATGCTCCCTTCCATTCTGGTTCTCTGAAGTCCCTAATGTCGGGATCGAGAAGAAATGCAGAATGGTGTCTGCTAAAGGAATCCAGAAGAAAATGTTTAATTGGGCAAAGATTTCCTTTCACCATCGTTGAAGAAGATTGGTGGACATTTGAAACTTTTTCCTCAAATCGAAAGGAACTGATGAGGTTTCTTTAGACGTCACAAATCATAAAGGATAAGTAAATAATGCTACTGTTTAAGTCAGCGTTTCAGATCACTTATAGTTTTGTGCCATCTTTCAGCTTCTTACTTTTGGATTCCTGACAGTATTGAAAACATAAGGAGCGTTGATTTTTTTTATTTAATCAACACAGATTTTACGAATTTTAATGTGCTATTTAGAATAATATATGCCAAGACAAATAGAGGAATTAAACCTTTTACGAGATCTCTAAGAAGCATATATCCAATAACCAGTATTTATGTAAGAATGTTCCTTGAATTGGTTAGCGGCCTTGTCGATAAATAATTGAAAGCCAGTAATTGATCTAATGAAGGTCCCATATCCATATGGCAGCCCTCCATACCTTTCAACCGTCATTTTTTTAGCAACATCCAACCTTCCAGTATGATACGAGGGACTTGGAACGGAGCTACTTGACTTCCATCAAGTGTTCGTTGAGTGCGTAGGTAAAGAATTTCTAGAGTCAATATTGATGCTCCCGGTAAATGGGCCACGTGTAATCACAATTTAGATGGGTCAATATTTGCTGTGATGCGCCGTCAGGCTTCGGAATGGCGGCGGAAGCTCCCGAGTGGGGAAGCCAAAGGATTAGCGTTGACTGCGTTTTCTATACCAAGGCTCTAATTAGTCACGAGTAGGCTTGTGAGAGGAGTGTTGGATCTGAAGTGACAGCAAAATTCCCAATTATTCATGGCTGGGACTTTGTAGGCGAAGTAAGAGTATGAGAGAGAGAGAGAGAGAGGAGAGAGACGGAGAGAGAGAGTGAGAGAGATGAGAGAGAGATGAGAGAGAGAGAGGAAGAGAGAGAGCGGGGGGGGGGTGGGTGGGGGGGGGGAGAGGAGATGCATTGTAAAGTTTCTAAACTATTGAGAGAGAGAGAGAGGTTTCGAAACTTTTAGTATCCATTTTACAAAAGGAAGTAGGCATTTGTGGATGTGGTTTGATATTCTTATTTAGAAAAGGAAATGATGACAAGAATATTTTTCGTTGGTTAGTACAATGATTGTAGACGCCAAAAGAATTATGCCTGATGTCATTTCTCCATAAACACTCTGGTGTGTGTGTCTGTGTGTTTTCTTGTCTGGAAAAATAAGTGGCAAGGATTCTTGAAATGTCACGTAAACTATAATGGAATTTTTCAACCACACAGGGAAAAATCACTGATGTGCAAAGCCTTTTGTGAGCAGTATTCCACCTTTTGTTCTCCGTGCACCGAAACTGATAAAATGATTTTTCCATATCCTTATATTTTTCAGCTTATTTCCCTTTATATATATATATATATAGATATATATATATATATATATATATAATATATTGAGGTCAGATAAATATTTATTTATGCATTTATTTATTATTATTTAATGAGAAAGTGCGGTAATGAGGTCAGATAAATATTTATTTTATTTTACTTATTTAATGAGATGAGGGCAGAATGCAAACTGAAGGAAATTTGAGAACTAATTTAATATCTATATATAGATATATATATATAATATATATATATATCTATATATATATATATCTATATATATATATATATATATATAATATATATATATATATATATATATCTATATATATATATATATATATATATATATATATATATATCTATATTATATAGATATTATTAGTTCTCAAATTTTCTTCAGTTTTGCATTCTGCCCTCATCTCATTAAATAAGTAAAATAAATAAATATTTATCTGACCTCATTACCGCACTTTTCTCATTAAATAAATAAATAAATAAATGCATAATAAATAAATGCATAAATAAATATTTATCGACTTCATTACAAACAAATTTCATACCGAATTACATAAAAGATTTGTTCATCATAACGTCTTTTTGCTTTTCAAGTTGCTAAAGTTTCCATTCTCAAGAAATCTTTTGGGATGAGGCTGATGGCCTCATGCCCTCATGTGTGCGTGTCTATACACACACACACACACACACACCACATATATATATATATATATATATATCTATATATTATATATATATATATATATGTACGTATATTATAATACATATATATATGATATATATATATATATATATATATATAACACATACATACATATGTGTATATATATATATATATATATGTATATATATATACGTACATATATATATATATATATATATATATATATAATATGTGTGTGTGTGTGTGTGTGTGTGTGTGTGTGTGTGTGTGTGTGTGTGTGTGGTAGACACGCACACATGAGGGCATGAGGCCATCAGCCTCATCCCAAAAGAGAAAAAAATTTCTTGAGAATGGAAACTTTAGCAACTTGAAAAGCAAAAAGACGTTATGATGAACAAATCTTTTATGTAATTCGGTATGAAATTTGTTTGTAATGAAGTCAGATAAATATTTATTTATGCATTTATTTATGTGTGTGTATATATATGTATGTATGTGTGTGTATATATGTGTGTGTGTGTGTGTGTGTGTGTGTGTAGACACGCACACATGAGGGCAATGAGGCCATCAGCCTCATCCCAAAAGATTTCTTGAGAATGGAAACTTTAGCAACTTGAAAGCAAAAAAGACGTTATGATGAACAAATCTTTTATGTAATTCGGTATGAAATTTGTTTGTAATGAGGTCAGATCAGATAAATATTTATTTATGCATTTATTTATTTATTTAATGAGAAAAGTGCGATAATGAGGTCAGATAAATATTTATTTATTTTACTTATTTAATGAGAAAAGTGCAGAATGCAAAATTGAAGGAAATTTGAGAACTAATTTAATTTGCATGTTATTTTACCATCGGTCGGAATGGATTATGACATATCAGCAATTTACGGATTTTCAAATTTTCTGTAAAGGAAAACTATTGAGCCGGCTTTGTCTCTCCGTCCTCAGATCTAAAACAACGGCTAAGGCTAGAGTGCTGCAAATTGATATTTTGATCATCCACCCTCCACCCTCCAGTCATCAACAAAATACAAATTTGGAACCCTCTAGCCTCAGTAGTTTTTTATTTTATTGAAGGTTAAAGTTAGCAATTGATCGTGCATCTGGCAGCACTTGATGTAGCCATGGGACGCACCCTCACTCTACTGCATCTGATGGGCAACTGGAGAGCTGCCGGTCGCGGTCATTGATGATGGTTTTATACAGAAAACTCGTTTGATTTTCTTCGGCGCATTTTTGACTTGTTGAAATTAGTAATGAAAGACTACGCCTGTATGCTGGAACTAAGTGTTCAAACGGGCGTGAGTTTCTCGTTCATTAATTCACTTATGTTGTCTGCTGTATGTAGAAGTTACTTGGCGAACTAGAGAACATAATTTAGTTTAATAACTAGCTCCATCAATTGAATCCTGTACTCGTAAGCAGGTATAAATTATGGAAAGGCTCTCCATTCCTTAAGAAGGAAGATGTAACTGAGGTTTCTGATACGCCAACATCGACATTAATTAGGAGCAGTCTGGATGGGGGAAAAGTTAGGTGTAATTGAGTCAGTTTGAAGGTTATTTATAAGACGGTTAATAAAATATGCTCACAAACGGGTAACTTTTTCACTTTCGTTCGGGCTATCGACTGTTCTGTTGTGGCCTTCGTGGAAGGGATCCCATTGGGTATTTGCGCATGTGCAATAAACGTGCCACGCGAATAGTCTGGAATTTAAGTATGATATCTCTCTCTCTCTCTCTCTCTCTCTCTCTCTCTCTCTCTCTCTCATATATATATATATATATATATATATATAAATATATATATATTATATATATATATATATATATGATAAGCGAATACCACAGGAAAATGATAGGCAGAAATCCAAACGCTTTCGTCTTTACCTCTAGACATTGTCAAGAAACGAATGATTCGTCCTTGACAATGTCTTAGTAAAGACGAAAGGCGCTGGGATTTATCGCCTATTCATATATATATGTTATGTATATATATATATAATATATATATATATATATATATATATATATATATATATATATATATAGTTACGTGCTGAGCATTAATGTATGCCTGCGACTGCTTTTACTTTATTTTCGATTTACCTGCAACAATGGCTAAATGGGAGAGAATATTTAAGGGTTGAACCAATTAGGCGGACTCGCTCTCCAACAATTAGGTAATTGTGTAGCCCATATAACTAGGTCCCATTGCGTATTGACGGGCATGTTATAAATGTGCCGCATATAGAGTCTGGACTCATTGCAATATTAAGTAAAATTTGAATGTTGCAACAGTGGTATCATATGCTGCGACATATTGGAAGTTAATTATCTAAGTATATATATATACTATATATATATATATATATATATATATATATATAATATATATATATATATATATATGTTGTTCTGTACTGAGTACGCACACGCAATCTGTACCTGGTTTTTTTTTCATCTTCAGATGCTGATGAACTATTCAGATTGCAGCAGAGTGGTTTTCTCCTAATTCCCGTGATAAATACTATACATTTTTTCTTTTCCATATTCAGGCATTTATCTCAGTTTTTTTTTACTTTCTGTTGCAGTCTGAACTCATGGCTAATGTTATACTCTCACCTTCTTTTCAGTAGATATCAGATTACGGCAGTATTCCAACGGATATACTAACACTACTTTAAGGGGAAAGACTTGGAATGATATCACAGATATTATACTTACCAATATGTATTCACTAAATTATACAGAGCTGCTTTGCTTCACTCTCAGTGGTTCCAATAATCACTTGCTGGAAATAATTGCGAGTGTGGATAGAATTACTCTGTGATCACTTGTCAAATAAATTGCGACGCAATAAAGAGAATCTCTTTGGATAATTGTTACCTAACAAGTAATAAAAAAACTAAAACAAAAACTGTACATATCAGTCATATAAAGAGGCATTAATATGAATAGTGAAGAATACCAATTACATCATTATTGAAAATAGAAATAAAAACAATGATGAAAGTGCAGATACCCAGGAAGAAAAATAGAGAGGTATTGCACACATGAAACCTAGATTTATAAATTTTAATATGAATTGGTCTAATTAAGGAATAGACTTCAGAGCATCAGTAAAACTCCTAAAACACAGAAGTTCACAATTAACGTATACGAACACAATAAAACAAATCGCAACAGCACATTTACGTGTGGCAAGACGGGAGACACTTGCATTACAAAACTGTTGAATAGCTACAAAGAACAGGAATGAATTATTAATCAGTTTAATCTAAAATAAATGTACTTTTACAAAATTTCTCTATCTGGTAATAAGGACATAAAATTTTTTTAAAAGATTACTGCGTGAGGAATTGTGTCCTGGTCCTAAACACAATGAATCAGCAAGCATTGATATTTTCGCCATTAATCATACAACCATAAGGGACTTCGTTTGTTAGTGTACTTACAACGTTGTTTTTTTTCATTAAGCTGGCCTTATGTCAGCAAGGGCTCTTGCTCATAGAGCAGCCCGTAGAAGTGCTTACAACACGGAAGTATCTATCCTAACTTGTACCGAAAATAATGTATACAAAGGGTTTAATTTAATCAGACTTATGGCATGCAGTCACTCGCACAAATCAATATAATTATTATAATTATAATAATCAAAAATACTAAAAACCCCTACAGTCACATAAAATCATGAACACGTGGAGCATGGAATCCACAAACAACTTGGCATAAATTGTAAATGGAGTATAAGAAGATAATGTATACTCGGTTAATAAACACAAGACAACACTAATAATAATAATAATAATGATACTCTTTTACTTTACATTGATGAATCCCACAGGAGACTTTTAACTAAACACTTGTTGGATAATTTTGACAAACAGTAAGTAGCATTTTTCAGCGAACTTTCTTAATTCTGATGCAATATCTCTTCACGTCACTGAAATTGCAAAATGAGTGGAACAAGCACAACGGCCTGGATGATCTACAACTCATTCAGTGACTTTGTTGACCGTAATTAATGGCCATAGTATATATAATGGATGTTTCGCAGCTTTTGAAGCATCACTCAGAGGGCTTCAAATATTGCCATACAGGGGAAATACCATATACTAATCCCCAACACACATATATGAAATATATAAAAAGATAGTATAACTTTGGTCAGGGGCTCTCTTGTATTCGCAAGGGTGAGTTTGACCCACTCTAATGGTAGAAATTCATAAAATATATGCTAGCAAATGGCTGGAAAAAAAAAGTTAAGTATACCTTAGATTAACCAGACCACTGAGCTAATTATCGTAGGGCTGGACCGATGGATTACATTATTTTACGTGGCTAGGAACTAATTAATTGATTAGCAATGGGACCTACAGCTTATTGTGGGATCCGAACCACATTATATCGAGAAATGAAATTCTAATCACCAGAAATAAATTCCTCTGGTTCCGCATTGGCGGCAGCGGGGATCGAACTTGGGCTACCAGATTGATAGGCGGGTACGCAAACCACTCGTCCAATGAGGAACTGTAAATGGCTGGAATCCAAGTATTTGCACCTGACTGGTGTTTGTCCTGCCTTCAATAGTGAATGGTCAAATTTTACAAATCATGGGAGGCCCGCTTCCCTTTTCCTCGTCTTTCAGTTTCCTTTCTTGAAATGGAAACTTGCATGTTTCTTTTGTCCTTTGAGATGAATGCAAATTCAAGGGCAACCCTAAGCAAGTCATTGGCGCTATTGCACCCGGGAAGTAGCATATGCTTGGGCATTACCCTAACGTCCATTTGCTGAAGATATTTTATTTCATGGATGCTGAACACATGTGTTGGCCTGTGTTCTTCGGCTGAGAGAATAACGAATTTAGTGTGAATGAAAACTGAGAAAAAGGGAAATGCTAGCGAGCATAAATAGATTGAACTATGGTTTTACCGAGCATATTGTTCATATTATATATATATATATATATATATATATATATATATATATATATATATGTATGTATGTATGCATATATACACACACACGCGAAGAATATACTGCTCGGCAGGAGAGAAATAGAAATAGTTGACCATTTGTTACATGCAAGAAGAAAATAACATATAAGTAAATAATTTTGATAAAAATCCAACAAATACAACAAATAAAAAAGAAAAAAAAAATTCACCTCTGTCGAACACACACACACATATATATATGTATATATGTGTGTGCGTGTGTGTGTGTGACCGAGAGCTGATTGCTTTTTGTTTGTTGGATTTTATATTTAACTAAACTATTTATCATATGTTATTTTCTTCCCGCACTGAGTAAATCCAGCGCGTGGCTGTCAGGAGTGAAGATAGCAAAGAAGTTAACCCAAGTAGCCTAGTCCACAGCTGCTCTGCGTCCGGAAGGTCTTCATGGGATTTTATGGGATAAAAGGGGAAAGAAAAACCTGTAGCCTATGCTAAATCCTTTCCAGCCTTCCAGTAACCATTTCCTCAGAAAAAATATCGGCAGTGGATATTTTCTCTCTTTTTTTGTTGCACTTTTTATTCCCCTTTTTATTTGGGCGTGTTGACTTCCGAGGAGTGAAAGATACACTAGTTGGTTGATTTGAAAATAAAGGCTTTAGGTAGAATATTGGCCTTTAATGGCAGGATTGAGTTAGAGGTGATACCTTAAGGGCAATTACGGAAATTCCTTTCGGAGATGAGATAAGGACGAAAGGGAGAAGAAATGGTTTGAACAAGTCCTTCGTATAACTCCTGTGGGAACCGAAAATGTAGAAAGATCCAGTCCTTTTCAAATGAGCGGAGATTTTTGGAGACAAATTCCAGTCAAATTCGGATAGTGGAAATTGACCACTTCTCTTTGCGTCACACGGCGTAAGGTTATGATGGTTAATGGTAAACCCAAGAATAATTGATGTTTTTAAAATCATACCCACAGACGAAAAATAACCTTATGTTACGCAGTTGTAAATTATGCTGTTCAATTACCTGAAATTCTAATTTTAATCCGGATTTATGTGTTCGTTGAAAAAATGTATTATGGCCTGTCCACACTAGCGGGCATTGCACATCGGCCACTTCTAGCTGTTTATATTTTCTGAAGCAGTGTTACCAGACAATCGCATCGCTCTGGCTCCATATTCGGTCGGTCAGTATATTAGAACGGGTTATGGGAACTGTTTGCCCGTGGGGCAGTGCCCGCTGGTGTGGACAGGGTCCCTACGTTCTGCTCTGAAGCGTGATTGATTTGATAGAAGTATAGAGCCATGTGTTTATCGACAAGTTTTTTAGTTTAGGTTTATAAAGAAATACCAATATGAAAGGCCGGCTGGCTTGGTTGGTATTTATTTCATGTCAGAGCCTGAAAAATTTGTAATTCACTTGGGCCTGCACTAGCTGGTTAAGGAGTGTAAATGCTGAAAACTACTATAATTGACCTTCCTCTAAAGTAGATGCTTTATTTTCGCTCGTGGAATTTGTTAATTACAGAAATAGTTTCTTGTGATGGCTGATGACTTTTATAGTGTAGAATATTGTATCTTTTAATTACTTCAAGATATTTTCATTTCACATATAGATACATAGACAGCAATAAACAGTATATATTCATACATACATGCATATACATATATATATATATATATATATATATACATATATATATATATATATATATATATATGTATATATACGTATATGTATATATATAATATATATATATATATATTATATAATATATATATATATATATATATATATATATATATATATATATAATATATATATATATTTATATACATATATTATATAAAATACACAATAAATGAATGTCTGTGGAGAGAGAGAGAGAGAGAGAGAGAGCGGGTTGGCGTTGAGGAGGGGATAGTTTAATGGCGTGCATGTAGATATATATTTGCCGTGGTGATAATCACTTTGTTGCATGGATGTTTTTGCACGGGATTCGGCCCTCATTGGGGAGTTATTAAATGAAGGTGGCAGTGCCAGTTCTTCATTTAAAGATATTTTGAAGTTATCCTTTCTAGGGGAAACGGCTCTTTGGTAAAAAGTAGGCACACATGGAATATCTGTGATAAAAAAAAATACACAAGACCAAGAGGATTTTACGAAAATTAATATATGACTTGTCTAGTATTTATATGTTAATGATGATGTCCAGCAGAGACAATTTGAAAGAGGGGAAATATTAGATATAATACTGAAGACATCTTTGGAATTTCTACTTAATTATCTCTATCGGTCAATTATGAGTTTTTCCTTTGTAGCTCAACTCTGCTGAAATGTAAGTGGAAGGGTTGTTCTTAGGAAGGTCAAGATTTGGAATCACAAGTTGTCCAATATACTTCATGAAATATCTCGATGCGACAGCAAAACCTCTTTGGTCTTAGTTGGTTTTATCTCTCTCTCTCTCTCTCTCTCTCTCTCTCTCTCTCTCTCTCTCTCTCTCTTTTTATGGGTTACTTTCAAGCCAACACTCGCGCTGGTTTCTGTTTGTTCTTGTCGCGAATTTGCTTCGCGTTAGGCCCTTGAATGTGCAGTTTGACATACGATAAGCTGGTATCCACATGAGAGCAGAATTTGTCATCCCCCGAACATCTGCTGTTCATGTTCGTTTGGGTGAATCATAAGTGTATTATGCGGTTACGAACATATCTTACTCATTTAAGCCGCGAGAAATTTGGTCTGATCTGGTTATGTGATTTTAAATATCGAGGAAGGTTTTGCTGTTATTTCAGGTCTGTAATTGAATTTTTGCTGTGTATCAGTAGTGACATTTCAGTAGAACTTGTGCTGCAGTTATTAGAGGAAGCGTGTTTCAAGAAATATACGACAGCATATTGACCAAAATATATGCACACGAAATGTGACGTGACCAAAATTAGAGCATGATTTTGAAAGGCAGCACAAGCTCTCTCTCTCTCTCTCTCTCTCTCTCTCTCTCTCTCTCTCTCTCGTTATTAGTAAATTATCACATTACGTATGTTTGCATTTTTAACGAAATATGATATGTGGTATGAAAAACGCTTAGAACAGAAACATATATTAGGTACGAAATAATGTCTTGAGAATGATTGTTTGTGAATCGGCATTGTATTTTCTTCCATTGAAAATACTATTCATTATATGTATTATCAACATATGTTGATCATGTAGATATCTCCGGAATAAGACAATTTGTCATAAGCGTCCTATTTGTTATGAGGAATGGCACAAGTCACTTTTATGTAAAGACAAGGCCCTAGCTGCAACCCCTTTCATTCCTTTTACGGTACTTCCATTTATATTCTCTTTCTTCCATCTTTCCTTCCACCCTCTTTTGGCAGTTGTTTCATAGTGTAACTGCGAGGTTTTCCTTCTGTTATTCCTTTCAGGCTTCCTTTACTCTCAAATTTCCTTTCAGTGCTGAATGACCTCATAGGTCCTGACCTTTGACCTAAATCTTATATTCCAATTCCAATTCCAATATGATAAGACAAGAAATGTTCAGAAATAGTATTTTTAGAATTAATGTTGATAAAGTAAGGTTCAATAAGCTGTTTTCAAGTTAGCTCATTGTGCGTTTTTTTGATCTCTCAAAGGGTCATTGTTGTAAAAAAAATACTACGCTTTTCATCGGTAAATTGGTCGTTTGAGGGGCAATTTTGGTGGGTTTACATTGAAGAGAAAGGTTCGGAGATAGATCCTCTTTTCTTGAGTTTTGAGAATACGCGTTTGAAATAGTGTTCATGTTTGGTTCTGATTTAACTGTTCTCATTTCACTTAGGGGAATTTGTCTTTGGAATTTTTTTTTAGTCATAGCCAAACTATAGTTATTATGAATCACATATAGTCTGGAAAGTGCACTTGTCCAAAAACATTATCTAAAACATTCTCTCTCTCTCTCTCTCTCTCTCTCTCTCTCTCTCTCTCTCTCTCTCTCTCTCTCTCTCTCTCTCTCTGTTTTCACGGTGTTTCAGAAGTCTCTGCAAATAGTTTCATCATCTCGTAAATATTTAGACAGATGTTTTGATTATTCTTGAGGCCGTTTCGAAATCTTGCGCGGAGTTTATTTTCACGAGCAACCAATAGGAGGTGTGTGGGTTACCTGTTTTCAAAGCTTCAGTCGTGCATGCGTGAGTTTATAGTAATCGAGCCCACAGACCTATAACTCCACTCTCATTTTGGAGTGCACTATCCTTTGCTTGCTATTATTATAACGTATTGTTGTTCACTTTAACGATCCGTCATCGCTGAATTGGATTTGTACTGCTTATATTCCTTTAATGATCTTGATTGATTTGGGCTGGTCCGAAGGTAAAGATTAGAGAGGACTGTATTGCGTAACTAAAGTTCCCAAGCACCGCCTATGTCAATAAGGGCCCCTCCCTTGTAATAGTAATAGAAATATGTATTTTTACCACTCCACTAGTGTATTTGAATGAGTGTTTTTTGAATTAACATCTTACGATTAAAGATAGCATCATTGCCGATATCTGATGTAATTTTTCATTAAATTTACCAACACACTTTGTACATGACACTTGGGGGGTTTAGTCGTCAATATTGCGTCGGTAATTTTATTTGTCTGATGATTTCTCCGGCAGTTAGAAAAAAAGCCAGCTGAGTTTTAGATGGCTTGATTCGTGACGTCGCATTAGGAAGAAATAATTAGAATTCATTGCACTTAGGGCGAAGACTTTCTGAAGGGCATGTGATTTTTTAGTTATTTATATTACATCTTTACAATTCTAGGCATCTGATTATATAGCATTCGAGTATGCGTTACATGTAAGGTGTGTGGTTGTATTTAAACGTACATTACGATTGTTGGTTGTGTAGTGTAGATATTTTTCTATCTTAATTGTATTTTTTAAAATAATTTTCAACACTGGATTGACCTCGTTGAATGAAATGTGTATAAATAATTGATTTATGCTATATTCAGCGTTTCTCAACAGTGAAAAATGTAAAGAAACCCTATATCGATTGCTTTCCATAAGGTCGACGAGAGGCGGTAAATCAATATGTGTGTGAGATCATATATTAAGTAAATAAAGCAAAGAAATAAAAAGAATGAAAAAGATTGGGAGGAGAGTCATCGAATGGCAAGTGGAAAGTTGAATTAGTGGAGCGTGACTGCGCATTGTTCTTCCCCATAATGACGACCACCTGGTCCTGGATTTATCCGTAGGATCCTCTCAGCTCGAGAGGGAATGATTAGGTCCCCGATTTGATCTCTCCAGGCGATCATGGTGGGCTCTTGGAGGATGACGGCTCGCTGTTGTTGGTGACTGTTTGCACGTTTATGAAATCTATATATGTTCGGGGTTGGAGTAGGTGTGAGTTGCCAACGCGGGATTGTGGTGTTTTTCATCTGTTGCTTATGTTTTGTGTGGCAGTTTGTCTCCTTTTGAATAGCCCCGCTGGTATGTGGTCATTTCCCTGTAGCATCTTAGTGGGTTAATTACATCTGTGCTTTCATCATCTTTGAAATGTGATTCAGTGTCTTAATTAGTTTTTGAAATGTGCTTAAATGTCTACTTAGTTTTTGAAATGTGATTAAATATCTCGTTAGTTTTTAAAATGTGATTAAATGTCTTGTTAGGTTTGAAATGTGATTAAATGTCTGCTTAGTTTTTGAAATGTGATTAAATGTCTGCTTAATTTTTGAAATGTGGTTTAATGTCTAGTTAGCTTTTGAAATGTAATTAAATGTCTACTTAGTTTTTGAAATGTGATTAAATGTCTAATTATTTTTTTAAATGTGGTTAACTATTTAGTTAGTTTTTGAAATGTGATTAATTGCCTACTAAGTTTTTTTAATGTGATTAAATGTCAACTTAGTTTTTGAAATGTGATTAAATGTTTAATTAGTTTTTGAAATGTGCTTAAATGTTTAATTAGTTTTTGAAATGTGATTAAATGTCATCTTAGTTTTTTAAATGTGATTAAATGTCTTCTTAGTTTTTGAAATGTGATTAAATATCTTCTTAGTTTTGGAGATGTGATTAAATGTTTAATTAGTTTTTGAAATGTGATTAAATGTCTACTTAGTTTGAAATGTGATTAAATGTCTAATTAGTTTTTGAAATGTGATTAAATGTCTACTTAGTTTGAAATGTGATTAAATGTCTAATTAGTTTTTGAAATGTGATTAAATGTCTTGTTAGTTTTTGAAATGTGATTAAATGTCTACTTAGTTTTGAAATGTGATTAAATGTCCTAATTAGTTTTTTGAAATGTGTTAAATAAATTTCTTTACTTAGTTTGAAATGTGATTAAATGTCTAATTAGTTTTTTTTTTTGAAATGTGATTAAATGTTAAATTCGTAATTAGTTTTTGAAAATTTGGAAAGTAAATGTCTACTTAGTTTTTGAAATGTGATTAAATGTCTAATTAGTTTTTGAAATGTGATTAAATGTCTACTTAGTTTGAAATGTGATTAAATGTCTAATTAGTTTTTGAAATGTGATTAAATGTCTACTTAGTTTGAAATGTGATTAAATGTCTAATTAGTTTTGAAATGTGATTAAAGTCTAATTAGTTTTTTGAAATGTGATTAAAATGTTACTTAGTTTGAAATGTGATTAAATGTCTAATTAGTTTTTGAAATGTGATTAAATGTCTACTTAGTTTGAAATGTGATTAAATGTCTAATTAGTTTTTGAAATGTGATTAAATGTCTACTTAGTTTTTGAAATGTGCTTAAATGTCTTGTTAGTTTTTGAAATGTGGTTAAATATCTAGTTAGATTTTGAAATGTGATTGAAAATCTACTTAGTTTTTGAAATGTGATTAAATGTCTAGTTAGTTTCAAATTTCACCGTCGATATAGTAGGCTTCCTTTTGTCATATGCCGGATATTAGATATCTTTGTTAGGTTTCTCTTTATCTTTCATTGAATATAATTCTTTTAGTATGTTATGATCAGCGGATAACCAGTAAATTCCTGTTAGACCCTTTTCAGCATCTGCATGACTGATGTAACTTAAGTATCTACACGTTTTGATTTCTTGTTAGGTTGTCTATCGTCTAGATGTTGATTCCTTTTTTAGGTTCTTATCACCTTGGGATGCTAAAGCCATTTTAGGTTTTCCTTGATGAGACATTTTAGCTTCCTAATATCAAATATGAATTCTATGTTCGGGTTTCTTGCTTCTCGCTGCTAGGGTTGGTTTGTTGTTGATGTAATTGTTTTCAAAATGCCCTGGAATTTACGCTCAAAATGCAAACTTATTTTCTGTGACGTCCGATATTTCTCTCTCTCTCTCTCTCTCTCTCTCTCTCTCTCTCTGTATGTGTGTGTGTGTGTGCCTATGGTGCAACACTATGCCGTGACAGGAAATAATGAGTTAAAAGCCACAGTAATGTATATGAGACTCTATTTTTCAAAATAAAAAAAAAAGTTAAAAACGTAGCTTTTGGGTTTTTTTTTTGCACAACGGTCCCCTTCAGGTAGCTGATTAAATATAGTTGTTTTTCTTTAAAAGTTTTGTGTGTGTGTGTGTGACCGTCCAAGAAATAAATCGTCGAACAACTTTCGGCGTGAATATAGCGGTCACTAATGGCCTTTTCACCGCATCTGTAAACCAGGCGTTGGGA
>NC_087202.1:103403235-103443235 GCF_015104395.2 Macrobrachium nipponense
GATAGTATAAGAAATTCTAAATAGTCCTTGTTAGGTGCCTTGTTGCCTTGTGTGGAATTGGTTAAGGGACTTTGGTTTGAAGAGTAGGCTGTGTAGGATGGGTGGAGGGTTTCTGTTGGTTAGTTGTGTGCCTAACAATAATCCCCTTCTTTCCTTTCCGTGCCCTCTGAACAGCTTTTGTGTCAGTGGCTAAATCTTGCCATATTATTCTTATTATTATTATTATTATTATTATATTATTTATTCAGGGATCAGACCTTCTTTGATACATGTTCTGTTGAAAAATAATGGCAGTTTTTAACGAATGATTCTTAAACAGGGTCTTTTTAATTCTTCTGATAATTCGTTTTTTCTTTTCTGACTCAGGTAGGTTGTTGAGTATAATTTCCTCAAATTATTCATATTTGACATAATTAGGTGATTTGTCAAGTATTCCTACTTACGATAAACCATGAAATATTAGAATTCTCCTCAACAACCTAGCCGAGTCAGAAAACGAATTATCAGCATTGAAAAGACCCTGTCTAAGGTTAATTAGTTAAAAACTGCCATTATTTTCAATAAAACATTATAATTATTAATATTATTATTTATTATTATTATTATTATTGATATTATTATTAATATTATTATTATTAATTAATTATTATTAATTTATTATTATTATTATTATTATTATTGTTATTATTATTAACTTACTTATTATTATTATTATTCTGTGAAAAAGAATGGACTCAGCGATGTTTCCTGCAGTAACTCGCCAACCTAATTCATATTGGGAATTTCTTTGCTAAAAATGAAAAATTAAAATTGCTGAAGGTGATCTTTTTTGTTTTGTAAAGCAGGATTCCGGTAGGTATACTGTGAATCCTAAAAATGATAAAATTGCAGAATTTCTAAAAATGATGAAATTGCAAAATTGCAGAATTTCTAAAAAAGATAAAATTGCTGAAGGTGATATTATCATTTTATTATAAAACAGGATATACCAGTATACCAGAATCCTTTAATAAAAATAAAAGGTCACCTACAGCATTTTTATAATTTTTAGAAATTCACAATATGTATATTGGCCAGTTACTCAGAAACATCGCTGAGCCAGAGTCGCGGATTATAAGAAAAAAAAAAACCAACCTGCTTTATTATGCCATTTTCTTTAATATTATTGGCCGAAAAGAGGGTTTTAACCAAATTATTATTATTTTTTTTTTTGCTCTATCACAGTCCTCCAATTCGACTGGGTGGTATTTATAGTGTGGGGTTCCGGGTTGCATCCTGCCTCCTTAGGAGTCCATCACTTTTCTTACTATGTGTGCCGTTTCTAGGATCACACTCTTCTGCATGAGTCCTGGAGCTACTTCAGCCTCTAGTTTTTCTAGATTCCTTTTCAGGGATCTTGGGATCGTGCCTAGTGCTCCTATGATTATGGGTACGATTTCCACTGGCATATCCCATATCCTTCTTATTTCTATTTTCAGATCTTGATACTTATCCATTTTTTCCCTCTCTTTCGCTTCAACTCAGGTGTCCCATGGTATTGCGATATCAATGAGTGATACTTTCTTCTTGACTTGGTCAATCAAAGTCACGTCTGGTCTGTTTGCACGTATCACCCTATCCGTTCTGATACCATAGTCCCAGAGGATCTTTGCCTGATCGTTTTCTATCACTCCTTCAGGTTGGTGCTCGTACCACTTATTACTTAAAGGCAGCTGATGTTTCTTGCACAGGCTCCAGTGGAGGGCTTTTGCCACTGAATCATGCCTCTTTTTGTACTGGTTCTGTGCAAGTGCGGGCATTCACTTGCTGTTGGTTTATGGTTTCATTTTTCGTATTGCACTTTCTACATATGGGAGAGATGTTTATTTCCGTCTATCGTTCTTTGAACATACTGCGGTTCTTAGGGCCTGATCTTGTGCCGCCTGTTATCATTCCTTCAGTTTCCTTCTTTAGCTCTCCCCTCTGTAGCCATTGCCAATTGTCATCGCTGGCTAGTTCTTTAGTCGGTCTCATGTATTGTCCGTGCATTGGTTTGTTGTGCCAGTCCTCTGTTCTGTCTGTCTTTCTCCTGTCTCTGATATTTCTTTCTGGGTCTTCGTCTACTTTTATTAGTCCTTCTTCCCATGCACTCTTTAGCCACTCGTCTTCACTGGTTTTCAGATATTGCCCCAGTGCTCTGTTTTCGATGTTGACGCAGTCCTCTATACTTAGTAGTCCTCTCCCTCCTTCCTTTCGTGTTATGTATAGTCTGTCCGTATTTGCTCTTGGGTGTAGTGCTTTGTGTATTGTCATATGTTTTTTTCCTGGTTTTCTGATCTATGCGCGGAGTTCTGCCTTCGTCCATTCCACTATCCATGCGCTGTATCTGATTACTGGCACTGGCCCCATGTGTTTATGGCTTTTATCATATTTCCAGCGTTTGAGTTTTGAACTTGAGTATCGCTTTGAAGTCTTCTGCATATATTCTTTCCATCCTTGATCGTGTCCTTCATCTCTTGGTGTTTTATATCCCCTCCTTCCATTATTCCCAGGTATTTGTATCCTGTCTCTTCTAGTGTTTGATGTTGCTAACATCTGGTAGCTTTATCCCTTCAGTTCTCGTTACTTTGCCTTTTTGTATGTTGACTAAGGCTCATTTTTCTATTCCAAACTCCATCCTGATGTCCCCAGATACAATCCTTACAGTCCTGGATTAGGGTATCTATTTCCTTGATGCTCTTACATACAGCTTGATGTCGTCCATGGAACATCAAGATGGTTGATTCTGTTGCCTCTTTTCTTGAGTTGGTACCCGGCATCCATCTTCTGTAGTACTTTTGTCATGGGAATCATGGCTACTACGAAGAGTAGTGGGGACAGTGAGCCGCCCTGGAAGATCCCTCTCCTGATATTAACCTCTGCTAGTCTTATTCCAGAGCTTGTAAGTATTGTATTCCAGTTGTGCATTGTATTTTTGAGGAAGCTGATGGTGTTTTCCTCTGCCCCCATATATTTTCAGGCATTCTATTAGACCATGTGTGTGGTATCATGTCGAAGGCTTTCTTATAGTCTATCCATGCCATGCTTAGGTTGGTTTTTCCCTTCTCTCCTACTGTTCTTCATTACCATTTGTCTATCAGGAGCTTGTCTTTTGTGCCCCTACACTTCCTTCTGCAACCTTTCTGTTGGTGGGGGATGGTGTTTGTCTCTCTAGGTAGTTGTATAGCCTTTCACTGATGATACCTGTTAGTAACTTCCACATTATTGGTAGGCAGGTGATAGGCCTGTAGTTACTGGCTATATTTCCCTTACTCTTGTCTTTTTGTACTAAGGATGTTCTTCCTGTGGTCATCCATTTGGGTGGTTTGGTGATTTGAGATACAATGCTGGAGTTTGTTTCAGCTATTCGTGGGTGTAGGGCCTTGAAGTTTTTGATCCAGTATCCATGGACTTCATCGGGACCTGGGGCTTTCCAGTTTGGCATTTTCTTTTTAGTTGGTGTCTGACTGTGTCTGTCGTGATCTCTGTGAATCTTTGTTTTATTCTCCCTGTTTCTTCTTCCTTGACTTCCTGGAGCCATGTTGCATGTTTGTTGTGTGATACCGGATTGCTCCATATGTTTTACCCAGAGTCTCTTACTGGTTCGGCTTCAGGAATTTTCTGGGTGGTTGTCTTCCCCTCTTAGTTGGCTGTATAGTCTTTTCTGGTTGGTTGGTCCGAATAGTTTTTGTTCTGTTGGTAAGTCTTTTTGGTTTTGGTTGGTTTTTTTTCGAATAGTTTGTTTCTGTTGGTACAGTTTGTTGTTGTTATTTTATTATTATTATTATTATTTATTATTATTATTATTATTATTATTATTATTAATTATTAGTATTATTATTATTATTATTATTATCATCATCATCTTGCAAGGGAAATATCCAATATTGAGGGTTGGGATATTTCAGCTGGAATAAGTAAGCGTAGATGTTATTGTAGTTGAGCCGTATATCCTAGGCCAGACTCTCTAGAGAGAAACATGTCGTTCAGAGTTTTAGCTGATTAACTTCAATACACATTTCGTTGCTAATTTTTATAGGAAAATAAGAAGAGCGCTTTTAATAATTGATGCTTTCTCTCTCTCTCTCTCTCTCTCTCTCTCTCTGTTCTTATCTGCATATTTAAAAGGATTTTACCGCCAAGACTCGCCTTCATCTTGAAGTCATTTAAAAAAATAACCGTATGTAGTGTTCCTTCTTTCAGTCTCGTTTTTTGTGTGCTTGTAGATTAACCTGAATCAGCAAAATAAATAAATAAATAAATAAATAAATAATCGGTTTTCCAATCAAACGTGTATCGGAATACTCTTAATCAATACCGTTTCCTGGAAACATTTAAAGCTTTTCATACCTCATTGTGGCTTGTTTTGTGTGTGTGTGTGTGTGTGAGTGTGTGTGTAAACCTCTTCACATTAGGTTTATTCCCTCCATTGATATTGGGTTCCGACACCTTATTTTCTCTTAATTGTAGATGCATTTTATTTATTTATTTATTTATTTATTTATTTATTTATTTATTTATTTATTGTATTAAAATACCTGTTATATATTTGACTGATGCCTAACGTCAAAGCAGTTGGTTTTGTCGTATTTCATGTTTTGAATTTTGATTGAAATTCCTTTACCGCTGGTTTGCAAGTTTCTTGTGGCGGTTTTTCTTTTGTTGGCTTTTAGAAGTGTACGGTGCGGGAGGATTTTACTGAACTGAATGGTATTAGTAGTTAAATACAATATTCAGGTAATACTTTATCCCACGAATTTGAAGCTGGAACACTCTGCATCAGAGATGCTCGTGAAATCTGCTGATATTGTGTTTGTGCCTTTGAGTTTGCAATGATTGTGGTGATGGCTCGAAATTCATTAGTCGGTTCCAGTAAAGGCAATATCTTTAACCTAGACGAATTTATGGAAGTCATTTTACATCACAAGCTCTTCCCCATTGCTGGCTATAAATATAAATATGTATGTGTATATATGTACTACATATACAATAACCGCAATGCCCTCTTCACTTCCCTAGCTCTTCACACTTTGGAAACGCTTATCACTACAAAGACTAGACCCAAATGAAGAAGGAAATGAAGATTTTCTGATGCCTGGCGCAGAGATTCGAACTCACGTCCGTGGTATCAGAACGGGGTAACGTTAATTACCTGGCCAGGAAGAAAGATGATAATATATATATATATATATATATATATATATATATATATATATATATATATATATATATATATATATAGTGTGTGTGTGTGTGGTGTGTGTGATACACACACACGCACGCGCGCACACACACACCAACGCACACACACACACACACACACACACACACACACACATATATATATATATATATATATATATATATATATATATATATATATATATACTTTATAAGTGATATTCATATACATACATATACACATACCAACGCACGCGCACTTCTAATGTACGCAGAGAAATTTTATCTCCTCTATATCCCTCTCCCATTTTTCCCTCCGTCCGCATCTGCTCGCGACCACAGACATTTTCCTGGAAGAATTCCGTCTATTTTAGGTCAGGGGAAAAAGAGGCGTCGACTGTAAATCTGAATTTTGGTGCATTTTCCCCTCAGTCTGGTGGCTTTGCTTTTATAGTACTATTTTAAGGAATGTTTTTCGAATGTTCTTGCGGCCCGGATTTCGCATTTTTTTTATGGCGTTCTCTCAGTGTTTTTACACTCGGGGTCATTTTTTTTTTTTTTTTTTTTTTTTTAATGGTTGATTGCCTATTATTCCCCATTGTATATATGTAGATCAAACTGCGTCCCTTTCCTGGGGAGAGGGTTATAAATTCCTCCGAATTTTCTTTCCTTAATTCGAGATATAGGGTTTAAATGCTGGGTGCAATGCGTTTTCCATTTGCACATTCTCCATGACGTACGTTGGTAGATCCATTCCATAATAATATTGGTGCCCATCGTAAAGAAGGAAAATACGAAGGACTGGAAAGAAAAAACACATTTTAGCAGCGAGGAGGCTTCCTCCTCTCCCGAGGACTAAGAATTTGGACAGCAACAACATAAGTTTAGCTAACTTGGGTCTCGTTGAGTTTGATGGAATGGAGAAGATAAGGAGGGTTTCGCCATGGAAGTGACGGAAAAAAATTAATTAACCGGATTGTTCGAAGTATGTTAAATATTGGCGATAACGAATGGTAATGCATATTTGAATGACTGACTGTTTGGGTTCTGAATATTCGACGATTTCGTGTTTTTCAGTTCGATCTGGAATATACTCGAGTTTTTTTGCGCTTCGGTTTATGATAATCACCACCTTTGCTTGAGATTTAGTCGGCTTTTATTTTACCACATGGAAATTCGGGAAAAGCATCACTGCCCTGTTCTTTACCTTGTATAGAGCAAAAGATTCAGTTAATTAGCTTATGGTGTGTTTAAGGCAATTTATTACATATTAAAAGTATTTCGAATTTTAATTCACTGTCGGACTAATGAAAGTGAATTTAGTTGCTGAGTTTGCATAAATAATTATCTATTTAACTATACATATTGATGTGTAGGTCTTAAAAATCTATAGATGTCCTTCTTTTCCCTTTCCCATCAGCAACGAGAAGATTCTGTTCTTAAGAACCGCCAACGTTGTTCATGTTTTATGATAGGTATATGATACATTTGAGAAAAAAAATGTCTTGAATTTGCCCCTCCTTTTTTGTGACAGGTGCAGTTGTATTGAAAATCGTCAGACAATTCTTATTGGAATCAAGCGTAAGAATGGTGGTTACAAAACTGAACGCTGACCACTCTCACAACACATTTTACACAAGTACAGCTGAAACCATGTTGCGCTCCCTCGTTGAATCTGCCCAGTTAGTGACGTGATAAGACACTTTTAAAGTTGTCATATCTTTACACGAAGGCGCGCGCACAAACCCACCAATAACCAGCCAACCACTCAGGCGCACAATGAACACGCGCGCGCACACTCACATTGACACACACCTACATACATACATATATATGTATGTATATTTGTGGTGTATGTATGTATGTATGCATGTATGTATATATGTATGTATGTATGTATTCCTTGACTCATATCCGGAAGTTGACAGTTCCCCCACTTCATTTAGTTCCCATTCTGTCTTATGCGAGATTTAAGGACGCCATACTATCTGCCACGCTAGTTACGTAACTGTTGAAAATATTTTGTAATAGAAAGTCGTTATAAGATGTCCTCTTGGGGCGAGAATATTCGTAGCTGAGGTAGTAGAAAGATTAACGATAGATTGTATTTTACAACAGTTTTCTCGACCCAGTAAAATAGACACGCCTGTTTAAATACTGTTTATTTGGTCATTGTGTAATATCATGTATTTTCTTCTTCCTGGCTGTGGTAGTTACTTGCCGACAGATTAACATAGTCAGGAGCTTGTATTTTGCAAAATATTATTGTCCTTTTTCTGCGTTTCTGTTCTCGAGTGTCATAAATATTTGATGGTCGATGAAGTATTCTAGTCATTCGTCTGAAAATTAATTGGTGTGTTTTTGTGATTTTTAGTTTTTATATGTAAAGGATTTGGAAGTTTTTATACGTAAAGGATTTGGAAAGTTTATATTGTCTTTTATCGGTAGTTCGTTTCTACTGAAATTGCTGAAGTATAGTAATTGTCCTTATCATTCTCACATTCAAAACATATACGAGAATGTCTACTTGCCAGTGAATAGTGAATGGTCCAGTTGAAACAGTAGCCATACAGAGAACCCAACGTACTGTGAGCTTTTTCAAAAGTTTTTACGAATCGGAATTTCTACGCGCTCACATATGTAAATGACTGAATTTCATTTACGAACTTTTCGAAGCTGTAAGTGCAATCATGCAATCAGAGTTTAATTTCGTTTGGTTTTTAATTTTTTTTTATTGAAGCTCTTTGCAACAATTCGCCCCCCCCCCACTTTTTTTTTTTTTTTTTTTTTTTTTTTTTTTTTTTTTTTTTTTTTTTTTTTTTGGACCAACGATCCCACTCCCTTCCTCATATTACTCACTGAAGTATGGGGATTTTAAAATGTGCCTCATTTTTATTTCTGTTTGTTCAGCTGTTTATAAGTTTTTCAATATTAATTTGAAGGTTCCTGTTTATCCTTTCACTCACGTTTAAGTTCTGACACTTCACTTAAATTCAGAGTGCAGTATTATTAGATTCTATTTCAGTAAATGCAACCGATTCAGATGGAACGAGCAGCAGGGGCCATTGACTTGACATTCAAGCTTCTAAAGATTGTTGGTTTTCCACCTCGACAGCAGACGCCACTCTGATCGTGATACAGAGCCAGTGATTTTTCATCGTCCTTGGGGAGACGCGAACCTGCGACATGTGGATGGCGTGTTACGACACAAACCACTATACCAGCGGCCCAACACAAGCCAATTGCGATTTACTAACTGTCCGGGACCTTAGAGGAGCAGCCATTTTGAGGGTCAGAAGCGACTATATTTCCACCGAAGTTTTCGTCCTACGTTCCACAGACGCTTCTTGAGTTGGTCGTAGAGGGGCAGACACGGGAAGCATGATGTCATTATCTTAATTCACTGTAATTCCTGTTTGTAATTTGAATCTTCCTGCACCTCATCCTGCTTATGGATCAATTTCATTTCTTTACGGAATACGATGTTTCTGTTACAATAGCGAATATAAATTATACAATACATTAAGTATGTGTTAAGAACACAGAATTTGAGAAGTGAGAGACATTGTGGATATTACAATTTCACATATATCTGGTAAAAGTGACCAGTAGATTCTACATATCTATGTTAAGGCTTTTAACGCAATTTTGCTTTGTCTTTTCAAAGTAATTCACAATTTTTGCCCAAAGTGAATGTTTTTATTCAGCAGTGGCTTTCTTTGACAACATAAAAATGTCCCTAATTTTTATTTTCATGAATTAATTCGTAGATAAACCGCATTATTCTTGCTATTGTAGAAGAGACATTAAAGAACAACGATGTGTGGTATTATGTTCGTACTTTATTGCTCTTATCTGTAGTTGTGAAATATACTGCATACTGAAGTAGACATATTTAGGCGGTGAAGTATGTTTACCGTAGACATATTTAGGCGGTGAAGTATGTTTACCTGTTTTTGTATTGTCACATGTTGAGTTTCCCGGTCAACTTACTATTTTGTACAAGGTACATAGATTATACCTTGATTTTGTATTTTAAATTTCATTTAGTTTTGCGGAGCAGGTGTTTTACTTTAATTTTTAAGCGAAATACATTTTCAGTAATATTAATCATCTCGGAATAAATTGTAGCAAGGTTGTAATTGCTGCCATAGAAATTTACGACTGACAGTAGAACGCAGGTAATTCCCCTTTGATTTAGGCAATTAAACCATTTATGTTTGATGGCCAATACATATGCAATTGATGTAATTTGATCATTGGCAGTGAAACGAACCTGCCGGATGTTTAATCATATAAAAGTTGTTTTTCGGGACTCGTGTTTTATGCAATGAGCGCACATTTACACATACACTGCTTGCAACATGAAATGGTTACCGGTGCAGCCATGTGAGGCCTTTTTATAACTATTAGCCGCCATAACCAGCTCGATTCTTTTCAGTTTTCTTTAAAATGAAAGCTGTTGGGATGGGCAATTGTCTGTCCGTCCGCACTTTTTCTGTCCGCCGTCTGATCTTAAAAACTACTCAGTCGACAGGGCTGCAAATTGTAATGTTTGCCTTCCACCCTCCAATCGTAAAGCATACCAGATTGCAATCCTCTAGCCTCACTAGTTTTTATTTCATTTAAGGTTGAAGTTAGCCATGTTCGTGCGTCTGGCACCGCTATAGGTGCCAAAACACAGGCCACCATTGGGCCGTGGCTCAAAATTTCTTGGGCCACCTCTGAGAGTTTCATAGAATATTATACGGTGTGCAAAAAGCTCGATTAAGCCGAAGGAACTTCGGCGTATTTTTTGCTTGTTTTCATCACTGATTGGTAATGCACTTCATGTGTTTCCTAATATTATTATATATAATTCTTGTCTGTAATACTATCGTCTTTGTCGAATGGAAGTTATGCCTGGGCTCTTCTCGAGTTCATTCGGTGCAAATCTGCTGTTCTCCAAATCCACTTAGTATAATTCAACCTCCTAATAGTGTTCTTTTCCCTGACGTACTGATGAAGCAATTTTTGCATTTCCTTGTAATCTCAAAACAGATACTTAGGCTCTCAGAGTGTGCTGCCGGAATATCCTCAAGCTTTAAAATTATTTCAGTGATGTATGGTGTATATGTTGTATCTATTGGTCTCATTCATCAGAGAGATGTAATTATTCTAACAGATATAATAAAGCACCTTTCTTTATATACGCTCACCTTTGGAAGCCTGTGTCCGAGAAGGAGGTATAATGAACGTCTTTCCTTGCATGGTGAGATTCTAACACTCTTAGCTATTTATAGTCAGTTCATTTCACAGCGCTACGAAGAAACAGAATGTTATATTGTAAGTACGACTATTTCCCATTATAATTAAACTTCTCTTTGTTGAACATATACAAAATATATTTTGTTTATTTACGGGAGTCGCGTCATAAGGGTGCACGAGCAGAGAGAGCTTCACTAATTAGTGAAAGTTGAAAGCGCAGGAAATTAGTTTAGGAAACAAATCCTTTACACTCCACAGGTCTTGAGGGCACTTGGAGAACTCCATCAATAACTGTATCTCGCCCTTTGTTTGTTTGTTTGTTTGTTTCATATGAACGCGTCCTTTTCCCTACTTTTATTTCGTCCAGCATATGAATTTTTATGGTGGCGACAACCCCTTCAGAGATCTTCATCTCTGTTCAAAGATTCCCACTTTATATATATATATATATATATATATATATATATATATATATATATATATATATATATAAAAGTACAATTCTCTAAAATGTGTAGCTGAATTTCTTGATTACTATTAGGGTATAGTTGTTCGCTTCCCCTTTAGGTATTTCATGGTTATATCTCCGCCATTTTGTTTAATCGTGACTTACAAAAGGAGTTATTCATCCCCCCTTCCATCTTTTGTTTCATGCGTTGTTAGAAGCTCACACGATTCGTTTCTCCTTGTCCCGTATTCTGGTATTCCATTTCTACTTGGTTGTATTATTATTTGTTTGCTGCGTGCTCTACACACGCAAACATACATACATATGTATTTTTGTGTGCTCGTGTTTTTGTTTATATATATATATATATATAAATGTGTGTGTTGTGTGTGTGTAGATAGATAGATAGATAGATAGATAGATAGATAGATAGATAGATAAAACCTTAAGAGAAAGGCCTCAGGAAAAAGTGCCCCACTTTGGCAGCCGTGACAAGAAAGGATTTTGGGGACAACAGCAGAAGTTTTGTGCAGCCGAGTGATGATATTTGATTTATGCAGTGTGTGTGTGTGTGTGTGTGTAGTGTGTGTGTGTGTGTGTGTGTATGGAGAACGGCCTAGATAGCCTCGGCCATTGTAGGGACGGTATGGCCTATTTTCGCGCTTTACAGATCCCAACGGAAAAGGAGGAACAGATGGATGCTGATCAACATGCTTCGATATTCTGATCATTGAAACAGTAAACTGCTTGGAATTAATTTTGTTTCGCGTTTTTGTTTCTTACTTCGTATTATAAAGTAGTTCTTTTTTTGGTTAGATATTTCTCAACTATATTTTCCTCGTTGAACGAGTGGGTTGCGTGCTCGCCTACCGTTTTGGTAGTCCTGAGTTCGATTCCCCTCTCTCCCAGCGTGGAATCAGAGGAATTTATTTCTGGTGATTAGAAGTTCATTTCTCGATATAATGTGGTTCGGATCCCACAGTAAGCTGTAGGTCCCGTTGGTTCTTAGCCTATTAGAAATATCTAATCCTTCGGGCCAGCCCTAGGAGAGGTGTTAACTTAACTTTTTTTTCAAATATATGTAAATATATATATATCTATATATATATATATATATATATATAATATATAATATATATATATATATATATGTGTTGTGTGTGTGGGTGTGGTGTGTGTGGTATATATATATATATCTATATATATAGATATATAATATAATAGTATATATATAGATATATATATGTCATATAATATATATATATATCTATATGTATGTATATATATAGTATGGTATGATGTATATATATATGTATGTGTGTGTGTGTGTGGTATATATATATAATATAAATAATTATATAATATTATATATATATATATATATATATTAATTATGGATATATATATTTATTTAATATAAATATTTAATATTATTAATGTTTTTTCTATATATATGGTATGGTATAATAATATATATATATTAATATTTAATGTAAATAATATTTATTATATATATTAATATTATAATCTATGTATATATATAATTACATATATATATATATAATATGTATGTATGTATATGATATATATATATATATATAAATATAGTATATATATATATATATATATTTATATTATGTATGTATATATATATATATAATATATAATATATATATATATATATAATATATATATATATTCGACTTGTTTTAATGGGCGACAAAGGGACATGGGAGTTATTGGATGGGCCTAAGTGTTACTATGTTTTTTGTGGGTGTGATCGTTAGGATGCGTTCTACGATAGAGAAATAAATTCAGGTTCGACAAGAAAAATTTGCTTAAAATGGCAGGTGAAAAGATTCACAATAGTGGACACGAATATTTGAATATTCTAGAACGGAAGGAATGTTTCAGTAATACCAGGAATATTCCACGTTGACAGAGGGTCTCAGATTCAGTTGAAGGATCAGTAGTCATCTCTTTCATAATCAGTGGTAAAGTCTTCCAAAAGACATAAGTCAACTCTCGTCCTATGCTTTTTATATGTAAATACTTTTGTGAGAGTAGGGTGATGACTCAACCATATCATTAAGGCTTTCAATAAAGAATATCCTCAGTTTTACGTGCTAAACCGGGCATGAGAGCAGTTAATCCTTAAATATGTCTCATGTGTTGATCATTGTGCGGTGACATACTTTATCTGAATATGTATAAATGCAATTAGATTTGATGGACAGATTTTATGTATAAATGGAATTAGATTTGATGGACAGATTTTCAAAAAAATCCTGAAGATAAAAATGTATAATTGCAATTCAAATTAATGGACTCATTTTCACAGTAAAATCTTGAAGATAAAAATGTATAATTGCAGTTCAAATGAATGGACTCATTTTCACAGTAAAATCTTGAAGATAAAAATGTATAATTGCAATTCAATTTAATGGACTCACTTTCCACATAAAATCTTGAAGTTAAAGATGTATCATTGCAAGTAAACTTAATGACCGCATTTTCAAAGTAAAATCTTGAAGATAGAGGTGAATAATTACAATTCAGTTTAATGTGCTAATTTTAACAGCAAAGTCTTGAAGATAAAAATGTACGTATAATTGCAATTCAGTTTAATGGACTTTCAAAGCAAATTCTTGGAGATAAAGCTCTCAGCGCATTGCCTGAAGGCGAGTGCAAACAAATGAATACGGATCTGATTTGTCCAGATGTTGTTTTATTGTTGTTGCTACATCCCATGTGCGAAAAAGTACTCGTATCCTCACAGACACCAAAGAGATTAAAGAGCAAAACCTTTGATGTATGACCTCATAAATCCTTTTATCACTATTTTATTAAAGTGCTTTGTAAGATTAAAGCCGATATATTAACCCTGGTGGAGGGAGTGTAACCGGATAAATGTCTGTATTTAAAAAAAAATACACTTTAGCGATAAATTTGTTTGCTTTTTTATGGTGCTCATGCTTTTCAGTATCCGATTTGTGTAGAGCAAATCAACCATTGTATCGAATGTGGGTTTGTTGCTTTTGTTCAGCTGAAAATAGACTGCTTCATTGTTGAACAGTAGCTTTTTATAATTTTTTATTTTATTTCATATCTTCTTAAGTTTATTAGAGGTGCTAGGAATTGCATCGGTTGGCAGGTTGAAATTTAGACAGATAAAAACAATTCTTTCTTTTTTGCCCGAGTAACTGAAGCAATTGTTTGATTGCCAATGCATAGTTGCCTGATCTCAACGGATCGGTGACTGCTGACGTCATTGAGCTTTGAGGTTACAGTAGTTTTGTTTTTTGTCTTCCAGTCACAACATCCACACCTACTGCTCTCGCGTATTGCTTTGAGTTTCGTAGTAGAGCTTTTCAGAGTTGGTGGTGCAGTCGGGACATTCAATTTTGCCTTCGGTTGCATTCGATGAGCGTCCTGTCAGCTGCATTCGTTCCACTTGCGTCATCTGACATTTCGTTCCCGCCGTCTTGTCTTCTACAGTGAATCTTTTGGAAACGTGAATTGTTGCGTATAGTTTGCATTCTTTATAATACTGCAGACGACTGCCTGTTTCACCCAAGAAATGGCATGCTAGGAAAACGTATGGAGAGAGAGAATATATATATATATATATATATATATATATATATATATATATATATATGTATGTATGTATGTATGTGTGTGTGCTTTGTTGCACTCAAGTGCATAGAAGAAAATATATTTCGCAAGTATATTAATTGTATAGAAAAGGCATATATTTACGAAATGCATCGTTATTGTCATTGTTATGTAAATAACGTTTTTATGGACTTTATTTTCATTTAACACTGTTAGATTGCTGTAAAATATATATATATATATATATATATATATATATATATATATATATATATATATATATATATATATATATATCTCCCGAGAAATGACAGGATACAGGGCAGCAGTCACTGTCCATATTGATACTTGTAGGTGTTGAATCATGGATGAGCAACCCTCCTCTTAGAACACCTCAGCGGCATTAACAGCTGGATACGCTTTACAGAAAGTTCATCAGCAGCGCGTCGATCCCCCGACACAAGCTGAGCCGCCAGTCATCTTCATCTTTCGCGCACTTTGTCTTCGTTGATGTCGAGGTCCCTCCTTTCTATCCCGTTGGGGGGTTGAACCGTCAATGCACCATACACGGTGCACTGTAGGCATTACTTAAGGTTCTTTGCAGCATCTCTTCGAGTCTTACCTGCGCCCCCTTTCATCCCTTTTACTGCACGTCTGTTTGTATTCTCTTTCTTCCATGATCCTCTTGTTTTCCTCTTGTTACAGCTTTCAAACCTTTTAACTGTCAGTTTCTGTTTCAGCGTTGAATGACCTCATAGGTCCCAGCGCTAAGCCTTTGGCCTTAATTCTATATTCTATTCTATTTTATTCTATTATATTCCCTCCTTTCCAGTAGGTAGTACCTCTTTCGTGTCATCCTTCCGACCCTTTACTAGACAGCTGCAATTTGGAGTGTTTGATGATTGGATGGTGGATGAACAACATCCCAAACCATCTCAATAGTTTTCTATTGAGATTATTTTGTCTGTCTTTCCGCAGTTTTTCTGTCCGCCCTCAGATCTTAAAAACTACTGAGGCTAGAGGGCTCTCAATTTGGAAGTTGATCATCCACCCTCCAATCATCAAACATTCCAAATTGCAGTCATCTAGCATCAGTAGTTTTTATTGTATTTGAGATTGAAGTTAGCGATATAGGACAGGCCATCACCGGGCCGTGGTTAAGGTTACTTGGGCCACGGTTAATACAGCCATATACCAAGAGCACCGAGAGAAATTTATTTTTGGTGGCCTTGAGCATACGCTGTACGGAAAACTCGATTCCACCGAAGAAACTTCGGCGCATTTTGTACTTGTTTTTCTAACGAATAACAACTAATATTGTTGAGTTTAAACCATCCAGGTGGGAGCAGTACATAATAGACATTTTAGCTGTTTCCATACCTGACTACGATATAGTCAAAACGTGCAAATAGAAAGGCGTGAAGTTTGTTCATATATACAAAGTAATGGTCAAGAGAAAGTGTCATTTTCGGCCATCGCCACCTTCCCCTGTCACAGGTCAAGCATAAAATAAGAAGAAACCTATCCTTTTCGGATAACGTGAAGGGAATAGGGGCTAGAGGTAATTGGTTAAGGGCAAGGAGTAATGGACTAATGACCGTGTGAGGGGGGAAGGATTCGTTTACATGATTCATTTCTGTTGCTTTGTCTAGTGGTGAATTGTATAGCTTTGTAATGTGCAAGATCTGAATAATTGTAATCTTTCCCCTCTAGTCTTTATTGTATTAGCATTAGCTGCTGGAACTGCATTAACAAATTTCGCATTGTTTTGGTGTGTTAGTTCGCAAATGCCCAAAAAATGAAGCATTTGCCCATTCACAGTCGATAGAAGCAGGATGCCGTGCATTCATCAAGACGTCAAGACACTGAGCTTGTGAATGAATCATTTCTGTTCCATCAAGAGAGGTAGATTGAAGGTTAAATGCTGACATTAACATCTTGAGAGGTTGGTCTGAACAGTGTTTCATTTTTTTCAGAGAAAGTCTGGCTAGTTGAAGGAGGTAAATATAAACTAAACCATGTATGTGGTAGGACGCTCAGCATTGGTAATAAAAAAATACTTAGGTTCCAAATAAAGTGGAACCGTTTTTTATCGTAACAGTTTATATATTAAGGATTACAGGGTGAGAATAAAAAGCAGTTGGTTATATTTTTGTAAAACGTTGAGTGATTGAGCTGGTTTTTTAATGGGTCTTTTCATTTTTATATTGAACCAATAGCTGTTATAAAAAAGAAAAACTTTGACATAAGTATCTTTGTATATTTATGGAATGAAGGTAGAAATTGACCTGCCTCATGTACATGAACCATGGACGCTATGATGTAGTTTACTCTGTGAAGGATAGTTAGTTGTGGGTACTTTAGGGTATATAATGAGAGAGAGAGAGAGAGAGGAGAGAGAGAGAGAGAGAGCTCTTGAATTTTCAAGGAAAAACAGTTTAGCCTATTACCTATCCTCATTAAAATGCATCTCTCTCTCTCTCTCTCTCTCTCTCTCTCTCTCTCTCTCTCTCTCTCTCTCTCTCTCTCTCTCTGCGCGCTCGTTTGCGATACATTCATACCGAATAATATTACATCACTACCTTTTGTAGGGTATTTCAAAATTATCTGTGGTTTCGTATGGCTTCATAATCGCCATTAGTATGTGTAACGCTACACAGGTTTTCAATTAGGGTTGAAATTCTCTCTCGGATGCGCTATATTACTATATTTGTTTTATAGTTGCTCTTATTTTATTTGACCATTAAAATTCATGTTCGGCTCGGAATACCCCTGTCATTTATATGACAGGAATGTTACCGAAATTCTATTCTTAACGGATTCCGATGGCTGACAAACCGGCTGGCAACTTTCAAGAGAAGGAAAACGCTGTTTTTTGTTGTTGTTTTTTTTTATGAAAAGTCACAGGTGCGATTATTAGAAAAGACCGGGTTTTGATTTGGAATTTTCCGTTTTTAATGGGCTATATATATTGAGTAGCAGGTGCATCGACGTTTAGCGTTTCATTGAAAATAAGAGATTTGATTTCATGAAATGATCACCATTACAACATTACTGATTATTTATTTTAAAGAATAGAAGTCGTAGCTTGCTGATTTTGACCGTCTATCAGCAAAATATAGTTATGCTTTTCCACGAGTTTTTTCTTCATGTATGCCAGGGGTGGCCAGACTTGGATTCCGAGATCTACTCTAAAGACTGAACTCTTTTACGATTTACCATACTACATAATCACATTATTACGTGGGGGAAATTTTTTTTTTTTTATAAATAACGCCGTAGTACGATAAAACGTGAGTACGATTGCTTCGCTACATATAATATATATAATATATATATATATATATATATATATATATATATATATATAATATCTATATCTAATAAAAGGAGCTCATAAAACACCAAAATATAGAGAGAAAAGTACTATATTTGAGACTGCTGTCTCTCTCTTCAGGTATATGAATGAGAAAAAGACATTCCCCAAGGAAACAGGGGTTTATGAAATCCCATGCCAGGACTGTGACCAATCTTACATCGGATTTACAGAAAATCACTTCCCCAGAGATTAATACAATATAAACTGTCAGTTAAGTATGGACAACAGAACTCAGCTATTTTCAACCATATAAATGAACATAACCATAGAATAAACTGGAATTTGTCACGTTTAATTTATAGCAGCAACTGCCGGTACAAGAGTCAAATGATGGAATCGGCCTTCATAAAAGAGAGGCAGGTAATGAACATCTCAAAAGGAGCATGGAATTCAGATGTGATCGACAAGGTTTTCATTCAACCAACGCTTAAGAAGATTAAAGGAAGATTATCAGTGGGGGTGACCTAAATTGGGCTTACCTGTGGATGGATCTCTTGGTATGAATACCACCTTTTCTGTAAACTTTTCTCATTCTCATATACTGAAGGGAGAGACAGCAGTCTCTGAAATAAAGTACTTTCTCTCTATATTTTGGTGTTTTTATGGGCTCCTTTTATTAGATGGAATTCTTTTGTAACAGAACATTTTTACCGTCATATATATATATATATATATATATATATATATATATATATATATGACTGGTAAAAATGTTCTGTTACAAAAGAATTCCATCTAATAAAAGGAGCCCATAAAAACACCAAAATATAGAGAGAAAAGTATTATATTTCAGAGACTGCTGTCTCTCTCTTCAGGTATATGAATGAGAAAAGTTTACAGAAAAGGTGGTATTCATACCAAGAGATTCCAGTATATATATATATATATATATATCATTATATATCTATATCACTATATTTTTATATATATATATATATATAATGTGTGTTTTGTTTGTTTATATAGGATTGTGAGGGAACGGCGATCGACCAAACAAGTGGCCCATTATCGACTGTTTACCCACCTGATTAGATGATTAGATGAGCGGTAATTGCATTGTGATGAAGATATGCTCATGAATTTGCGAAGACGGTAGGAGTTGTGTATGAGGAGAACGAGGCGCGTTGACATTGAAGGGTTGATGGTGGTGAACGAGAAATGAGTAGACGGAGTCGTTAGGGCTAGGGGCATGTCCTGGGGACTTGAGAGAGGAACCAAGGTCATCCTTCCTGTGCGCGCGTGTGTATTTCGTTTCTCCCCCGTCTGTCCCCCTCAAGATTTGTATCTTGTTTGTGGTCTCTCTCTCTCTCTCTCTCTCTCTCTCTCTCTTAGCAATTATGTTATTCATTAAAGTAACCGGTGATTCTTTTGTCGAATGTCGAAAACTACATAGATTACTTAAATGTGCGCCACATTAAAACACTCGTGTTAGAAATGTGAATAAGATCTGTTACATTTGTGACAGTGGAAAGTGAAATAAAACGAAAAACAAGCACTAACAACATGGGTCCCCTGTTGAAACTGAAAGTTGGTGGTTGGTGTTAAAATTAACATGCGTGTGTGTTTCTGTGACTCTTGAGAGCTTATGGAAGTATTTGAAGCGTATTTTTGTATAATTATCATAGCTCTTCGGTGGTAAAAGCACTTGATAAATCGGAATTGGAATTCATCCTTACTCCTGGGGATTTATTTTCGAATAGAGGTGAGTTTGATGATAAGAATCAAGCAACACCACAGCGCAGAGCTTAGATGCCTGACACATCTTCGACAATAAACGTATCGCAGATGTTGCATGAAGATTATTAATATTGATTGATGATGATACCCTCATATGTATATATCGACAGTGAGTTGCTCTGTTTCATTTCCCAATAGTTATGTTTGTAAGGTTCAATGACTTTCCTCTCCATGTTGTCTTTTGGTCTCATTATTGTTCTTCTGGATACTAATATGAGAACCCTCAAAGAGACAGTCTATGGTAATCGTACGACTCTTGTCATCTGAAATGTTATGTAAGGTCGTTGAAAGTTCAGGGTTACTCAGATCGTTTGATATTTAGTTTAGTTTTCTCTAAAAACTTGAGAGGGCTTTGTCTGTCCGCACTTTACCTGTCCGCCCTCAGATCTTAACAACTATCGAGGCTAGATGGCTGCAAATTGGTATGTTGATCATCCACCCTCTAATCGTCAAACATACCAAATTGCAGCCTTATAGCCTCAGTAGTTTTTTTTTTATTATATTTAAGGTTAAAGTTAGCCATAATTGTCCATGTGGCTACTTATAGGACTGGTCACCACCGGACCGTGGTTATAGTTTCAAGGGCCGCGGCTTATACACTATTATACCAAGACCACCGAAAGATCGATCTCTTTTTGGTGGCCTTGATTATATGTATTTTCATAACCTTTCAGTCTGTCTGCAGTTGTTTATCGGCAATATATTGCAGTGAGTCTTCACACATTTTCTTGCGTTAAACAACGTCGTTTTTGGGTATAGAACACCATAATTATATTTGTTTTCGTCAAGCCCATGACCGGACTGATTCACCATGGGACTTATAGAAGTATGCAGAATGAAGGTACCCTGATGTTAACTGTGGGACGATACGTACTCTCTCGACCCTCCTGTGCAATAGTCATTCTGATGGTAAGAGTGCGCTGTAATTTTTAGTGTAAAATTACAGCGGGAAATGTTAGCTGAAAGGGGTCTCCCTTCTATGCTTCCGCTTTGAGCTGAAGGCACGCGTAGGAAAATATAGGCGTGCGCGCGAGCACGCGCTCACACACACACACACACACACACACACACACACGAGGCCATCTCTCTCTCTCTCTCTCTCTCCTCCCTCATGTTCCTGGGTACGAAGGGTGGCAAAAATAAGTTAAGCGGCTTCGTGGATGTGGGTCTAATATTTGCCCAGTATATTGGCACAAAGTTGTGGGCTCCGGCGGCGGAGATGAAAGGGAACTTAATGTTGCCGGGGATTCTGTAAGGTATTGATCCGTCTTGTTCTCACGAGCAAAGGAAGAATTAATTGATTGATGGTAACAACATCCACCCGTCGTGATGAAAGATTTCGGATGAAATGTGAAAGCGCCATCTGTACTAGATCAGAAAGTTCCCCCCTCTATATTTCAGTGATGAATTAGTTTTTGTGTGTCGAAATAAATAAACGGTAACCTAGTTTGATTTGCAGAATTTACTCGGGCGAAAAGATTGAATGTTGTTAGCGAGGGATGAATATGGCGCAATTAAACATGCAACGTTCTGATGAGTTCTGGCTTTGATTAAAGCGGTTCTGCTTCAGAGGGTCGGTTGGGTTTTTAGCTTTCCCAGGTTTGGAGTTTTGTGCTTCTGCTCCGCCATTGTTTGCGACCTCAGATGTAGGTTAGTAATAGGTTTCTTTTGATCCTTCTCTCGGTGGAGGTTGTCAGTTCGCGGTGTTTAGGCAAAACAGGCATTTATTTGAGACACTTTTGTTTCTTTTTCGTTTAGGAAGTATATACATTTGTATGTTAAACACAGTACAATTAGATAGATACAATTATATGTTTGAATGTTTCAATAGAACAGTACGTATGCCCTGCTAATTAAAATGAGCGCAGCAGCATAATGTATGAAGGCAGTGTCAGTAGGTGAAAATAGAATTGTCAGGGGATAGCGCCAATCTGTTTCCAAGCCGCTTAGCTTTTGTTTTTTTCCTTCGTTGTTCGTTCCCTCCTGTGTTAATTGCCTCGCCGCATTGCTTTATTTCGGTCCTTCTAATTAATGGACGGCATCTCGATAATACCGTCTGCTGCCTCTGTAATACTTCAGTGAGTGAGAGTTCAAAATAAAGGTGGACGGCTGTGTGGCGCCCATTTTTTCGCCGAGAGTATCATCTATGTACCGTTGGCAATGACACTCGTGTTCTTTTTGCTGTAGTTTTTCTCCCCGAGACGCCCGATAAGTCGAGTGTTGGTGGAGTGACTGGTCCTTCACTGCCCTTCAAGTCGTGATGCGAAGTTTGGCGATGTGATGACACGATACAAGTGTGCCATTCATTGGCGGAGAGTCTTGAGAGGCTGCCAGAAGGGACGGCATTCGGAAGTCTTTTTATCCCCTCGCTTTTGTCGCAGGCGCCGAATAATCATCCTTTCGAACTAGAGGTAAGGGCTGCTTTCCGTCGGTCTCTTCCGTCACTTTTTCGTCCTGGGGTTCTGTTAGATGAAAGAGTAGTGCCACTTCCCAAGTCGGTATATCCCCCGCAACCCTCACCCTCCTACCTTGCTTTTTAGAGGACTTCTCAGACGCTTTTAAGGGCTGACTGTCGTCTTATATTTGCGGAGTCGACCTTTTTTGTGCCAAGCTTTTCCCCGAAAGTACTTTTACTTTCTTGTGGATTCCGATTGTGGCTTAGCCGTATGTCTCCCTCTGTATTCTCAAGACGACTGTTCAAGCCGGCGGGGACAAAGCAAGTGTTCTGCAAATGGGTCCTGAGACTTTTAGTTCAGTTGGCTGGCAACTTAATTTGGATGACCAGGGCAGGAAATGCCTCTCGTCTATTAATAGATTATTGTTTGTCTTATTTTTGTAAGTTAGTGTATTTATAGAAAACTAGCTTACCTGTACAAGACATGAGAGAGCTTGAATTTCTTATTTAGGTCAAGAAAATGTGCAGAATAAAATTTATCTGTTAGGCTTACGTTAGAAATTACTCGTTTTTTTTATAGTAGTAATAATGATGTCAGTCTTGTACTGTAATTGAGTCCACCAAGGCAGCTCTGTTTACGGGCTCTTTTTCTGTCCTTCATTTATTTAAGAGTATAAATAAAGCGAATTATTTGGGAACTGGTCTGACCGTGTCTGTTTTTGTGAAAGAAAACTTAAATAATGAAAGGTATTTTGGTTTAACTATGCCAGTACTTTAGCGGAGTACACAGTATTTCATTGCCCCATAGCTTTGACTTGGAACTGGTTGCTTGTAATTATGCTTCTTGTTCAGTGAATAAATGTTGTGTATGTGTGTGTGTGTGTGTTTTTTTTTTTTTTTTTTTTTTTTTTTTTTTTTTTTTTTTTTTTTTTTTTTTTTTTTTGCTGTTATTTATGGTCATCAAGTGAATCTGTGAACGAATGTTTGTGTGATGTATAAAATGAGCTTGTATCAAGCGTTTTATAGAAAAGAGAATCTCTCTCTCTCTCTCTCTCTCTCTCTCTCTCTCTCTCTCTCTCTCCGGCAAGCAAGCAAGTGACTTAGAAATCCAGGATTTATGCCAATGGCTTTTTAACCACCACGCTAGATTTAAGTCCTGAGATTCGGTTCCGAAACGGATAGAAGTTCTCGGTAACATTGCCTTCGTTCTTTATATATATTATCTATGAGAAAACTTTGTAAATTGTATTGCTCTTTAGTAGAGAACTGCATTTTATTCTTAATCGCTTGTATTTTGAACGAATGGAAAAGTAAAAGATTGTCAACTGCATTGGAGAAAGGCTTAACTAAAGCAAAACCTTCCGCATATATTTTGGGTTTGTGTTCTTCTGCTTATTTCTTTCACCAGAACCTCCATTGAACTCTCAAAGTGCTAGACGCTCATCGCTATCTTTGAAATATGGCAGTGACCACTCCCTCCCCCCCAAAAAAAATAAAAAAGTACTAATTTTGAAGTGCTAATAAATGTACGACGGATGGGTAACGGTGCCAGGCGTGTTTGTTATTTTAGTAACGTGAGCTGGAGGATTCCCTTCATACGTATGAGAAGGGGATCTTCATTAGGGAGGTCAGCGTGTAGTACTTCAGTATCCAGTGATCTGATAGGACTCGACAGCTGTTCGCTTTGCCCTTGTAAGCTAAGCTTCCTCTTTATCCTCCTGACGCATTGTAAGCTCATACGACTAAGCACCGGGCAATAAAAGGAAAGGAGAGTGAAAGATGGGAATAAAAAATTCCAGAACGAATACGGAAAAAAGGAAGAGAATAGTTAAAAGCTTCAACGAATCCGAAGGGTTTAGAAAACGTAGTTTTTTATGACTTTTTTTCATATATACAATTTTTGCGAAGATTTTAAAGTTGTAATGTTTAACGGTATATGAATAAATCTGAAACCAGGTGGGAGGACGGTAGCGAAGAATGGGTGTCTTATGTCTTAAGTGTGTCTATTTGTGGGAAATTAGTGGTCGTGGTACTGCTTGAATGATTTTCTTTGTGTAGGAAACCAGCTCTGGTTTATCTATACATTCTTGAGCCTTTGTGTATTCAAATATGTTTTTTGTAATAAACTTTGTACGCATCTATATTCTATGAGTGCAATGGGTTTATGGTTGAATTTCGTAGTTTGTCGTAAAAGAGTAGCTTAAAACGTGCCATGTGCAATACATGCAAGAATGTGAAACGCACTCTGCTTTCCAAGTGATATTTTGTCGTTGTTAAACCCATCAGACCATGTGGGTGGAAATGGTAATGCATGGTGGTCGAATGGTTGCCAGACGCATAATCAAACGGTTATTCTATAAGAAATAGCGATTGAATTTACTTTTCACTAGTGATAGGTTGTCAAATTGAAACACCAAAGCTTAGAATTTAAACGAGAGAGAGAGAGAGAGAGAGAGAGAGAGAGAGAGAGAGAGAGAGAGAGAGAGAGAGAGACTCATAACTGTTTGGATCGTTTGCATGCTACTTATATATAGCTTTCATTCACTCTTCTTTTCTCTTATTATTAAATGAAATGCATTCGAACACACATTTCCAGCTTCAGCTGCTCTCTCTCTCTCTCTCTCTCTCTCTCTCTCTCTCTCTCTCTCTCTCTCTCTCTCTCCAAAAGCAAAAGAGAAGAAGCTATAGCTTGCAGAAAGAGAAAGGGAATAGCTTGCCAAAAATTAGAGAAAAGCCAACAACTTGCTGTGGAGAAGCAAAAGCTTTGGGAAGAGAAAACGCCTGTAGCCCTTGCAGAAGAAGAAAAGCAATAGGCGTTTGGGATGAGAAAAAAACTGTAGCTTTGCAGAAGAGAAAAAAACCAATAACTTGCAGAGTAGGAAAAAACTACTGGCTTTGAAGAAGAGAGAAAAGCAATAGCCTTTTGCAGAAACAAAAGCAATATCTTCCAGAAGAGAGGAAAGCCCAGATCCTGTAGTTTCTGGAGCGAGGTGGTAGGAACAGTAGTAGTACCGCATACCAGCTGTGCGTACTACTATGCTGCCATGACCTTGCCCTCACCCCTCCCACATCACCCCAGCCCCCAACATTCCCCCCTGCCCCACCTCTCCCCACAAGCCAGCATTCCAGGAGAGTCTTGTGCTTCCTCTTTCCCCGTCTCTGCCGCCTCTGCCATCCTCCAAATCGTACAGGAATGTTTCTGCTGGTGTCCTGTCATCCGGGTTCCTTTTTCGCCCGGCGATGCAATGGCTGGCGGCGGCTGGTGCTCGGGGTGTGTGTGTGTGTGTGTGTGTGTGCTGATGATCCTGAAAGGTTGGTTACTTGCCACTCGACGTTCTTGTCAAAGAATAAAAGTTCCAGTATGCATGAGGAACTTGCTTTTCGTTACCAGCGTTCGGACGGACAGGATGCGCGAACCTCTGCTTAGCGCGTATCGATCCCAAAGCAGATTCAGATACACACGATAGAAGCTGTGTTCTCTTCATGCAAAGTCGAAATACAACACAGAGTTTTAGTCTAAAATCGGAATCTCATGACCAAGCTGACGGTATTGTATGCAACTGTGTGCACTGCAATTATCCGTGTCGTCGCTTCCTTATTTCCCTCTTCGGAATAACGGGATAGCCAAGGCAGTAACGGTTCCAGATGTGGTTCATCTAACCATAGTCCCATATATCTGAGCCCGATCTTCGAAGCGGGAACTTGGCCGATTGTGTCAAGATACTCTCGTGTAACTGTCTACGGGAATTCCATTGCAACATGTTTATTTGTAAATACTATTGAATCTGTGTATATCCGAATGCATTTACATTAAATAATGTCAGTCTAGCAACATGGCCGTCATATTTTATATGATTGTCCTGAAAGAGATCAGTTTTATAAAAATGTTTGAGGACACGTTTCCTCTCCAGCAAGTATTACGTAATATCAGGTAATGGCTATGCATAGAGCCGAATGTATAAATTACTTGAGCATAACGCATGTATCCTGCTTTGAATATGTATTTTGGGGTATTTAATATTAAAATAATCCTTTATTTAAAATTTCATTTAGAAATTATCGTTGTCCTTAATATAGACCTTCAAGCATATCAGCCATCATGTAATATTACTTGGCCTGTCCACTGATAATTGTCAGTAAGCAACTTTGAAAACCATTATTCCTGGCTGAATTGTTCTTCAAACGTTTCAAATTTTTCTTTTTGTTTCGATTTTGTGCTGAACCACATATTGTGTGCGGCGGGATATCGGTGACTCCTTTTCCGTAATGATTCGTCTCTGGGAGTACTATAGTAGATTCACATCAATCGTGCATCTGATGTCTAGGCCCGTCCCTTACGACGCTCCTGATTGGCTGTTGATAAGCCAATCACGGGGCTGGAAACTCTCAGTCTCTCTCTAGAGTTCACATAAGCAGGATGTATGTTCCCCCTCTCCTGAGGGATACTTTTGAAAGACGTATCATTCAGGAGAGGTGGAATAAAGATCCTAATCATGTGAACTCTCTCGAGAGACCGAGAGTTTCCAGCCCTCTGATTGGTTTATCAAAGCCAATCAGGAGCGTCGTAAGGGACTAGCCTAGACTTCAACTGCACGGTTGATGTATACTTTATACTTGCTCAGTGTGCAACACCTGCAGAATGCGGCCACGTTTCTTGGGCCAGGTGTTTTCGAGGTGAACCTATGACCGCTGTGAACTTCGTGGCCTTGACTGGTGAACGTACCCCTTGCAGTATCCTGGTCATAATTATTCTCTCTCTCTCTCTCTCTCTCTCTCTCTCTCTCTCTCTCTCCGTATATGTATATTTAGATATATATATATATATATATTAGTATATATATATATATATATATATATTTATATATATAATAGGGCATTAAATGAATTAATTACTGGGGCAAATAAGAAAAGAAAAAAATATTCAAACCAGAAAATTCTATTTTTGTTGCGATATCACCAGCGCACAACATACTATATATATATATATTTATATATATATATATATATATATATATATATATATATATATATATAAACGTATATATATACATATATATATATATATATATATATATATAATATATATATATATATATACGTATATATATATACATATATATATGTGTGTGTGTGTGTAGTATGTGCGCTGGTGATATCGTACCAAAAAGAGAATTTTCTGTTTTGAATATTTTTTTCTTTTCTTATTTGCCCTGTAATTAGTGAGGTTCCCCGAGGAATTTCGTATGATTTTTTCCTTTTTTTTATTTTATTCATTTACTATATAATCACCGAGGTCCTCCAGTGTGGTCATTCATGTTCCTAAATAACCCAGCTGCTCTGATTCAGCAGTAAAACTTAGCTTTCCAATATCTAATCAACTTCCTGCCTAGTGCAATGTTTTTTGTCGTTGGATAAGGTTTCATTTATGTAGTTGAATGTTTTCTACAATACTATATGTATTTGTTGTACTGTCGTGTAATTATTGATGATTTTCTTGTTTTTTTCCTGTCTTTTTGGCGTTGATCCTAATTTTGAATGTACTGCTTAATACCTTCGACGTGGTTAAACGAAATTGCAGAGATTTTTTTTTTTAACCTAGATTTGTATAAAGACGTTACACGAGTTCTGCAGGATGTAATGGAGGATAAGTGTGTTGATTTTCAGTTATGCTATCTCCTAACAGTCGCATTTTGAATGATTTTTAAGGCTTAGGAAGGAGTATCATTTCTTGAACTTTGTGAGAAAAACGTCTGCAAATTAATGGGCACAAAAGTTTGCCCTTTGCCAAGTTGGATAAGGGTTGAGGGAGAAAAAAAGATATAGTAAGGTGGGAGTGAAGATTTGAATTTCCTTTGTAGTGGGTTGTAAGCTTCAATTCTTGAGATAAATTACAGGAAACCATTAACAGTGTCGTTTGGACCTCGTGCTCTTTGACTAAACTCCATAAATAATGTTTTGTTAATGTTTATCATGTGATTGATGGGCCTGCGTATTGGTTAGCTTTCCATATACATTAACTTGAGCATTTCCCATATTGTTTAAACTTTCCAGAGCCATGGAAGAGGACTTTTAAGAATTCATCTTCAGTCTTGAGAAAATATATTCCTCATTTTATTTAATGCCTTTGTTGTCTACCTTTTTACTTGTTAAAATTATTTAATTTTGTTTTCACTTACTTTGAAATGCAAAATTCACATTGGGAACTGAAATTTTTTGTTTGAGTAAGGTGAGAATATAGGAAGTGAAAATCCCGGTTAAATATAATTTTATTTCAAAACTCACCGTGATACTTACGTGATCATAGTTATCATCTCTCAACCTCGTTTTATTTAATGCCTTTGTTGTCTATCTTTTTAATGGTTAGAATATACTATTTTGTTTTGACTTATTTGAATTGCAAAATTCACATCGGGAACTGGAATTTTTTATTTGAGTAAGGTGAGAATATATGAAGTGAAAATCCTGTATAATTTCAAAGCTCAACGTGATACTTACGTGATCATAGTTATCATCTCTTAACCTCATTTTTTTTAATGCCTTTGTTGTCTTATCTTTTTAATTGTTAGAATTTTACGATATTGTTTTCACTTATTGTGAATTGCAGAATTCACATTGGGAACTGAAATTTTTTATTTGAGTAAGGTGAGAATATTTCAGAACCCACCGTAATACTTACGTGATCATAGTTATCATGGCTCAAGCTCGTCTCATTCAGTGTTCGGCCTTGAAGTCGGATGTTATTTGGTCGTTGTCTGCACTAAACCTTTCTTTACTGCAGAACCTTGAATGTCCTTTTTAGTTTCTGGGGGTTCGTCGTCTCCTTGAGGTCAACTTTCTTAAATGGTGTCCTTGTCGTAAATATGAAGTATGAATATTGTAGGTTAGGAAATGTTTCAGCAGTAGTTTTGGTATATCGATGTTGTCTTCTTATAGTTGTATCGTTCTTTAGGCGCCAAGCCACCATATTTACATATTGTTCTTTGACTGTGGCCGGAGTACTTTAACCTTCAGGTAAAAAATGAGCACAAACACAAAAAAGGTGACTTATTCTCGTCTGACGTCCCAACCGGACGGACCAGTCAGTGTGAACATCCTTTTTTGGAGTAACATAAGAATCGACGCTCGTAAGGTCTAGATGCTTATTGGGGCAGCATTTGGCACTGGGTTGTAATGTCGTTTGGTTTGAGGTCCCTCTTCTTTTCGGTGGCCGACACACGGCAGAATAAATAGCGTCTCGAGCAGAGTGAATTTGTATTGAAAACCAAACCTGACTAGGATGCATCGGTTGTGTAAATTTTCTAACGTGTGCTGCAGTTGGGGAGTGAATTGGTAGCGACTCGTTTAATAGAGCAATTCAGAATCTGTAGAGTTGAATGTAGTATTTTGTTTTCAGCGTTTTCTCGAGCAAATTTAATTTGTACGTTTTATGATAATGGACTCGTGAAGAAAATGTTTTTATATGTCAGGTCAGGCTTTGTATGTAATGAAGTTTAAATGATTGTCTTTCCCTCTTGTCATTATTTTCATTTTTATGTAATCAAGTTTAGATTTCCTTTGCTTCTTTTTATAAATTTCATTTGTGCTTAAGTGAAATGGACTGACATAGAAGATCCAATTTTCTATATCAGGTCATTCAGAGTGATCTCTTCTCATTACTCGCTCAATTTGATTTACTCTTGATCCCTTTGTCTCTCATGAAGAGTTTTCTGCGGACGCCTCAGTTCCTTTTAAAGTGAAGCGAGTTTTGATTTGGATTTCATTATATGTTCATTACTGAAAGAAGGAACTTCTGTTGATATTGGCAACTACTACTACCTCTGTTTCTCCAAATGAGAAACTAGATTTCATCTGTTATCTGCTGCTAGGAGCAGATAACATTTCGTCTGCATTATGTTATGCAGTTGCATTTCACTGGAATCGTTGCTGCATTTAACTTAGAAAAAGCTCTTTTGTAAATAATGGCTGATTATATGAAAACGGTTCTTAAGTATAGAAATTGATAACTATCAGTGTCTCTGGTCTGGAAAAAAAATTAAAATTTTCTTGACAAGGTTTTTATTAGCTGTCTGTAATTTCGAAGTAATGTTTAGTAAATTCAGCAATATTCACAAGTGTACTGTGCACAAATATGCATACTTATTTATATATATATATATATATATATATATATATATATATATATATATATAATATATATATATACACCATATATATAATATATATATATATATATATATACACACACACACATGTGTGTGTGTGTGTGTGTGTGTGTGTGTGTGTGTGTGTTTGTGTTTGTGCTTACCGAGGACCACTTGGTAGTTCCTGGTGCATTCACACACACACACACATTTGTATTTCGAATACAGAAACTAAATATACTTAATATTAAATACTTCGGTATCGCAGAATGATGTTATAACTCGTCATGCTACGGTCGCTTAATACCACTCTGCTAAGTCAAAAGGTATAACTTTAGGTCGTATTATAATAAAGCTCGTCTTATTTCGATGAAACTTTTTTTCTCTTTCTTGTTATAACCTAACTCATTGCCGTACAACTTAACATAAAACAAAATTTTAATATTCTCTCTCTCTCTCTCTCTCTCTCTCTCTCTCTCTCTCTCTCTCCTCTCTCTCTCTCTCTCTATATCTATATATATATATATATATATATATATATATATATATATATATATTATATATATATATATGTATATATATATATATATATATATATATATGTATATATATGTATATATATATATATATATGTATATATATATATATATATATATATATATGTATATATATAGTGTGTATATATAATTAAATTTGATTGGGGCTGAAAATCATTGAAGTTTTTGAATGACATCAATGAATTTTTCTAGAGCCGAAAACATTTTGACAGGTTGTGTTGCCCTAATGGTTCAGTCTAACATGGTCAGTGTCAATTAGTGGGTTAATGCCCTTGAAAGTATCCCATTGTAATACATACTGGGCTTTGCTTTTGTAGTGAAGTATGTTGTTTTGGGGGTTTTGAAGTAAGTGAAGGGGTCATATGAAGTAATGATAGCAATGCAACATAATGATCTAAATTATAAGCAAAGTGTATCTAAATAAATTACGTTTTTATGATTGTTGCATTGCAAGAAATAGGTATCTATCGTCGGAATTTTTTGTACGTTTTGATTTTATATTTTTGCACTCAAGTGTCGTTTATTTGCGGAAGAATTGCATACCAGAACTGTCTGGAAGTATGACGTCGAAAAGTGGAAGTATAAAATAAAAAAGAAAAGCAAGTAAAATAGAGTACCTAAAGAGACTGCGCGAGTGGCAGATATTTTTTCCCAACCTTCAGTAGAACTTTGAGAGCTCAAAATACACCCAATAGACATAGTGTACCCAGTACATACATTTTGTTCATGAGTTACAGTTTGAGTATTGGCTACATATTTATCTTCACCAGCGATGACCCTTTCTTGATGGGTATGCTTGGGTACCACAGAGGTAATGAGAAGGCGGAAGAACATAACAGGGCAGGAGAAGATACCCGGAGGGAGTTCGGTGAGGCTCTGTGTGGCCCTGTTTGCCAGGGGATGGATGATGGAACGCACCTCGAAGAACGACGCATTTAGATGCACTGTATAATCCAGTAACATTATTCAAATTCAGGCAGCGCCCAGTCACATTATGCAAATACAGAATCAGTTTAACTGTTTAGCTTTCGAGTATGTTTCATTCCACCACTCGCTGAACTAAGGGCATCAATATTGTTCCGATAGAGGACCGGAAGTTGTCTGTTTCTCGTCCTCCCTGCTCACACAAATGATTCGTTTGCATTGTTACAGCCATTAACAGCGTGATTGGTTGTATATAGTGTTACAGATGCAAGCGTAAGATATATGAACTTAGGGTGCTAACCCAAGCAGATATCTATCATACTTGCATACATTGTTCAAAACTGCCAGTAGGCCTGACTCGAACTATTATCTGCTAACCATTTACCTGATAAATCAGTTATTTTATCCTTTGACGATTTTGCAAGAACTGAAAAGGGCTCTCTCTCTCTCTCTCTCTCTCTCTCTCTCTCTCTCTCTCTCTCTCTCTCTGATTGATGCTAGGTTGACATTTTCGATGATGATGATATGGTACGCTTGTTTTAATGTATTACTTTTCAATTTAAAACTTCACATATAGTAATTTTTTTTTACCCAATAAGGATTTTGTATTTATCAGTGATTTGTGTGAATGTGAGTATGTTTTTCTTATCGTAAATTTTCATTCGCTTTTTTTCCCGTAAATATTGTCATATTATCCTATGTTAATGTATCATCTTTCAAGCCATACTATTTCTTTGTAAAGGAAGTATTCAGTTGGCCCCCTCTCCCCCTTTTGTTGTGCTTGTTATTCCACTGATGCGGAAGTTTGCTGTGAAGGAATTTCTCTCTCTCTCTCTCTCTCTCTCTCTCGCTTTCCCTGTAGTTCCTCGTTGGACACGTGGTTTACGTGCTCGCCTACCGATTCGGTGGTCGTGCGTTTGACTCCCCCGTTCTGCCAACGTTGAATCAGACGAATTTATTTCTGGTGATTAGAAATTCATTTTTCGATGTAATGTGGTTCGGATCCCACAATAAGCTGTAGATTCCGTTGCTAGGTAACCAATTGGTTCCTAGCCACGTAAAAATATCGAGGCGTTAATCAGCCCAGTAGTCTGGTTAAACTAAGATACACTTATTATTATCCACTGGAAGTCGACCCAATTTAGACCTCTTTACTATTAATTGTCATCAAATGCTACTTCACCTTTTTCTCTCTCTTCATTTCAACCACTCATCCAACACCAACATTTGTAAGCGTGGCTGCTGATGCAGTTGTGTTAATAAGAATTTACCATTGCCGTTGGTTTCAAAATTCATTTAGGTGAATTTGAGATTCCTTTGATATTTTGATTGTAATAATTATTGTGTGTCACATTGTATTGTTAGAGATTGTCACTTCCTAGGATAGAATTAAGTTAGCCTTAGGTATCAAAGGGATTTGTTAGAGAATTAGTTGTATTATGATATAATGGAATAGACTAGTGCTTTTGTTTTCTATATGGTATAAATACATTCATACATACATACGTTATGTATATTATATATATATATATATATATATAATATATATATATATATATATATATATATATATATATATATATATCGCACATCCATCTTTGCAGTGTAAAATGTATCTCCACACACGTAATTTCAGACATGCACGCGCATTGCTGTTTAGTATGGCCGTATACCAGTGATTAGGCGTTTGCAGGTTTCATGAGTGTTTCCAGGGAAAAATATAACTTTTCGAGTTATGAGGGTTTCATGTTGAAATTATTTGACAGCTAGATTTTTTTCCCTGGGATATGTCGGTGCTTATACCGTCAGGCGCGTCACATTTCAGTGGAACTCCAAGCATTTTATTGTCTTGTCCATTGTTATTGCAGCCTATTATTGTTTACGTTTCGTTTGACGCTTTATTGTTTTCCGATTTACTATTGGCGTCCTCGCTGAGGGATTGATATTTTGTTGATTCGTTTATTACTGTGCAAACGTAATAAAAACCAAAAAATGAAAGAATCCTCCACTTCAGTTACCCTCCCAGTACTTTTCGTGTGTGAGGCTGACGAATCATTCATATAATGGAGAAAGGCGCCGCTTTTGGTTTTGTGTGGAATACAATGTGTCTTGCTTTCTACGAAAAGATTGAAAGGTTTATTCAGCCTGATATTCTCTTATTATGGTGGGCTAGAATTCCGTTCTTTGTTCACGCTAGGGGGTTTAGAGTACCGTCAGTGCACCTCATGCGGTGCACTGTAAGTGTTATTTAAACTTCTTTGCAGCGCCCCGTCGGGCCCTAGCTGCGACCCCTTTCATTCGTTGTACTGTACCTCCGTTCATATTCTCTTTCTTCCATCTTACTGTCCACCCTCTCTTAACAATTGGTTCATCAACTGCGAGGTTTTCCTCCTGTTACACCTTTCAAACCTTTTAACTGTCAGTTTCCATTCAAACCATACTGTTAGTTTCCGTTTGGGCGCTGAATGATCTCATATGTCCCAGCGCTTGGCCTTTTGCCTAATTTCTATATTCTAGTCTATTTTATTCTATTCCGTTCTTTGTCTTACTTTTAGCCTTACAGAAGGCTCCATTTTTTTTAATACGCCCTTTGAAATTCTAACTTCTGTAGTTGCAGTAGCAGTTGCATTATGAAATGTAGATATAGCAATTGTGTTCCTAACGGGAAGGTCATTCATGAAGGAAATTTTAGTTGCTTTTTTTTTCATTTTTTTAACCTGAATCGATACATTAGAATGTGAAAGGCAGAAAGACAGAATTGTGTCGTGGGACGTATTTCCGCGTTTTAAAGTTTAATAAATGGAAAGTTTTGCTCGTGATGTAATGACGAGTAAATTGGGCGCCAGGAAATGAGTTTTCCGGCGAATAATTATTCTCGTGTAATTCCAAATTGAATTATCTTTCTGCTTAATGAAACTTGGTCATAAAAACTCTCTTGTAATTTTATTCCTCTCATGTATAAAAGGAAAGTATGCAATCTATCGATACATTTAGTCCTTTTCAGTTTCTGTTACAATAACTGAACGGGACGGGGTTTGTGTGAAGTAGTATTGTGTTGTTTATGTGTTTCCCATCATAGCACCAATTTGTTTGATTGACGAAAACCAAGGCAGCTGTATAATGTGGACTGCAAATTGCACTTTCAATGTAGTTTTCACAGAACCCACTGAAAATCTTGCACATAAATAAAGTTTAAGTTCTCCAGCAGGAAGTATATAAAGTAAACACTTGATTGTTTTGTGGCATTTATATGTATGGTAGTTCATGTAGTACCTTAGACCTGCTTCTTATAAAATGTCAAGTACTCTTTGTCACTAGATTAATGTAGATTAGTGTAATGGGCTTGGAAGTCTCACTTAGGTCATTCAAAATTGCTCCTTATTAATAACCGTGGTAGAGGGAAGGTCTGACCAACCACTGGTCTATTTAGCTTAATGGGTCGTTCCTGGGTGTGGCTTATGACTGGTGCTGGTCGTTAACAGAGGTGGCGGTCGCCTTGCGTGATGATGGCGCCCTCCGGCCGCTCCTGCTGCTGCTCCTGCTCCTGCTGCTGCGCCTTCTGCTGCCGCTTCCTGCCGGTCGCTCAACCCACCCGGTGACCTGTTGACCCGCTGTGACTGAGAAAGAAAGAGAGAGAGTGAGTGAGAGAGAGAGTGAGAGAGCACCGTCGTCGCCTTCTTCGACTGTTTTGTCGTCGTCGTCGTCGTCTCCATCATGTCGTCGGGAGCGCCTTCCTCCTCCTCCTCGTCTCCTCAGCTATCCCGGTCCTCTTCCCCTTCGGTAGGGTCGATTCGTGACCCTTCCTCTCTTCAGGATGACTCCACGAGGTCACGTGACTACGCCCCGGATGATGCCTCCAGGGTCACGCCTGTCAAGAGGCGCCGGCTCTTGCCCTTGGTTGACCTCAGGTAACGAGGGGGTTTATTTGACACCCCCCACCCCCTTGCCCTTTTATTTACCATTTCGTTCCAGCCCTCGCATTGTGATGACTGCGTTTATCTTTTGATATATGGATATTTCGTCGTGCGCCTCAATGTTATTCTTTGCAGCAAAGGCTTTATTCGTTGTTTTAAGTTCGCTTTACGTAGGATTTCCGGCTATTTCTGTGGCGCATGCTTTACATTCCGCCGTCCTTTTACTGTAGCTGAAATGCTCCATTTTAAGCGAGACGAGCTACACCTCGTGCATGATGTCGTTTCATTAATTAGTAGAAGTGCAGCTAACGGCGCTGATTAATGTTTTGCATGAAGAGGTAAGGCAGTAGTGCAGCAGCTGCTATGTTGATGCTCTTTCCATTATGATTGTTTGTTAATTATTACCATCAGTCGTTTTATTATTATTATTATTATTATTATTATTATTATTATTATTATTATTATTATTATATTCGAAACCTTTCATAAAGGTTTATTATTATTATTGTTGTGGTTGTTGAACCAAGCAAAAAATTCTGCCAGTTTCCTTCTGAGGATGGAAAAAGAACCCCACGAGATTATTGAGTATAACTTGTATACTTATAAGTATTTACATAGCATTTTTGTTACATAGTATTTTTGCTAGCACAAAAATACTATGTAAATACATACAATTCAACAGGTTATACTCATAAATCTTGTGGGATTCGTTTTCTATTATTATTATTATTATTATTATTATTATTCTTATTATTATTATTATTATTATTATTATTAGTTATTATTATTATTGTAATTCGAGAACTTATAATAGTTGATAATTGGTAACTGTATTTTGTTCCTTTGAGATAAGTGTAGGAAACGTTGATTGTTAGTTTGGATTGATGCCTCAGTCATCTGTTTCGCAAATACGATTGAAAATGTTTACTTACCTTTGTGCTGTCCACAAAAGAACTTTGTGATTTTCTATTGTCACAAGATACTTCATTCATATAATTTAGAGCAACACCATTCATTGTTTTACCTTATATTTATTCAGTAGGTTTTTATGAATAACCTGTCTTTTGTATAGGTTCATTTGTTGTCTTTGAGATGGTAGAAATATGTATATATTTTATTCACATTACACTTGCTTTGGACACTGTTACGTATTTATACTCTTCATTGCATGAGACTGTATCTTGCACTTTAATATTCACAATTTTATCCTGTTTAATATTTAATTTTGCTTCATATTTTTGCGTTTGCTGTCTTCACCAAACAGCCTCATGTACGTATATATATAATATGTATATGTGTGTGTAGATATATGTGATTATTTGTGATATTGTATATTTATATACTATTATATACTTTATATGTATATATATATATATATATATATATATATATTATATATGATATACATATATAATGATATGTAAATCGACGCCATAACTACTTGGGATGTTTGAAGACTTGTGATTTTAGTACCAGGTAAGTTGAATGGGGATGAAGATGTGGTTGTTGAAATGTGTTGAAGAAGAAGAAGAAAGCTTTCAAGTGATTGATGATTTCATTTATTTGAAATATGAAGAGAAGATTTATGTGTCCTCCTTTTGTTTCGAAATCATTTTTAAAGGATGCACTGGATTGAAACAGCATATCGGAAGTAGGTGGTAGGTTCTTGAGAATGAATATTATTTTCACTTAGACGGGGAGTAAGCCTAAGAACAACTTTGTTGTGGGGGGGGGGACCGGGTAGGAAAGCCTAAAAAGGTCTGAAAAAGGTGTTACGCGTTGAGTTAAAAATACAGGAATTTTAGGATAGGATATTTATGGTTTATTTATTAGGTTGAAAATATATATAAAAGATAATGTGCATGTCAAACAGTACTACAATAAAATTATTTCTAGTAAAATATAGCATATTTGTTTTAATTTATTTGGTAAAACAAGGCTCTATTTGATTGTAGGTTTTAACACGCGCCTCGAGTAAGCTGGAGGTCGGATCACGCCTCGTTTTTTTATTACTGTAGAGAATTACAATCGATCAGAGGTTTCAGGGACGTCTGGTGCATTCAGTGAAACAAGATGATAAATTATTTTAATCCTGTAAAGATACCATGTCTTTTGTGCACTTCTAAGTTGTTTCTAAATATCTTAAGAGATTACCTCGACCCGAGAGCGCCACAAAATATTTTTGTGTATTTTTAACATAATATTTGTATTTTTTTATATAAATGTAACTTAGACTTTCAGCTCTCAAGGAGAAGGCCACCGCAGAGAGCCTGTTGAATATCTTAGAAGTTCTTAAATTGCTCTGTTAATATGTCGAAATGACATAAACTCTCTGACGATTACTTGAGGTTTGTTGAAGACTCGTATATCATTTATATGAATAGAATTTATACAGTGAAAGAAGAGAGTATTCAGATTCATGTTAACATATTTATACGGAAGGTAAAAGGAAAAGAAAAGGCAATATTAGAAAAATGAACAGGGAAGATAAAGACACAATTGTGTATCGCAGTTTGCATTAAAAACTACGTTTCTTCCAAGTAAGTCTCGGAGAGAAAAGCACAGACGAAGCAAGTTCGAAAGGGCATTAAATAGCAAAAAAAAAAAAAGACTCCTGTTCAACTTGGCTGTATTCCCTCCAGGGAGGCATACAATTGACAAGCGCTTTGTTTACCAAGGACCACCTGAAAGACCTCAGGAATAGAGTAGTGTTGAAAGTCGAAAGTCATACAATTCGAACGAGTTCGTTGGTTTGGTCGGTTATTTTGGTTTCGTAACTTTAAATGATCTTTTTAGGGGCTTTTATCGTTTTCAGTCACATTGTTATCCGAATGGACTATTTGATTACTTCATAGCACAGCGAAGGATTATCAATTCAAATTTACTATGAAAAATGTTCAAGCATAATTAATTTTATATGCTGTTTTAATTAATTTTATATGCTGTTTATACCTCTTCTGTCACTGCAACACCAAAGTTGCAGGCAGTTCGGTACGGCAACTCGTTAACGCTGTAAAGGTGTACTGTTCGGAATGTGACTAAGCAGAAAATTATCGGTGATATGAGAAAATTCAACCTTTGAGGCCCCAATGAATATTTTAATTATAATCAGATTCTCCGGTCAACGTTCTGCCTTCTTCTTTAGTGTATTTTGTGAAGGTGCGTAAGGGGAATATATTTCAGAAAAATAATCCCATTTCAGCTGTAAGATAGTGTTGCCGCTTCATGTTTGAAGCGTGACACGAATGCTGATTGATTAAACACTCGATGTGACTAAGAGTCTCACTACAAAGGTTAATGCTACATCGCACACCTCTTGGCACGTATTAGTCTCCACTTCCCTCTTGGGAAAGGCCGACTGCGCAGCCTGAGAACTTCTCACTTCATTGTGGATCTTGGACGCGTGCGAGTGGTACTCGTGGATGATTTCTGATTTAGTATCTTCAGCACACTCAGCAGTGATGCAACTTCTCGACTCATGGGTTGCCTTAGTAGAAAAAATAACAAAGTATATTTATAATATTTGCAAATGCAACTTATCGACTCATGGGTTGCCTTAGTAGAAAAAATAACAAAGTATATTTATAATATTTGCAAATGCAACTTCTCGACTCATGGGTTGCCTTAGTAGAAAAAATAACAAAGTATATTTATAATATTTGCAAATGCAACTTATCGACTCATGGGTTGCCGTAGTAGAAAAAAATAACAAAGAAGCTTCATAACATTTACAAATGCAACTTCTCGACTCATGGGTTGCCTTAGTAGAAAAAATAACAAAGAAGATTTGTAAAATTTAGAAATGGAACTTTCGACTCATGGGTTGCCGTAGTAGAAAAAATAACAAAGAAGATTTTTAGCATTTAGAAATGCAACATCTCGACTCATGGGTTGCCGTAGTTGAAAAAATGACAAAGAAGATTTATAATATTTACAAATACAACTTATCGACTCATGGGTTGCCGTAGTAGAAAAAATAACAATGAAGATTTATAACATTTAGAAAAACATAGTATCTCTTAGGATAATTTTGTTTGGAGACAACATTAAATGTTTACATTCTGCCTGTCAGGTAGGGTAAGTCAGTATATAATGGTGATTTATTATATGCAAGTCTTCAAAAATAAATAGCGGCTCAGTGGCGTGGTTGGCATGGTGTTGGCGAGCCACCTCTGTGGCCGCGAGTTCGATTCTCGGGCGTTCCGGAACATTGAGGGGTGAGAGATGTGTATTTCTGGTGATAGAAGTTCACTCTCGACGTGGTTCGGAAGTCAAGTAAAGCCGTTGGTCCCGTTGCTGAATAACCACTGGTTCCATGCAACGTAACAACACCATAAAAACAAACAAATACAAAAATAAAACGTTGGTTGTATTAGTTCTCGAGAACCTTCCGTTATAAGTTCAAGATTAGAAATAGATTTTCAGATTACCAGAAAATGCT
>NC_087202.1:103445735-103468235 GCF_015104395.2 Macrobrachium nipponense
GAAATCTTTCCCCTTCTCCGGCCAAGTCAATAAAGAAGCGAGAAGGAAAGCGACTCCGTAACTTCTTCTCTCTTGACAGTTCCGGTGCAGTTTTGGTATTTTTAGTTTTCTGTAAAAGAAAACTATGGTGCCAGCTCTGTCTGTCCGTCTTCACTTTTGTGTCCGGCCTCTGATCTTAAAAACTACTGAGTGTAGAGAGCTGCAAATTTTATATGTTGATCATCCACCCTTCAATCATTAAACACACCAAATTGCAGCCATCTTGCCAGAGTAGTTTTTATTCTATTTTAGGTTAATTTTAACCATGATCGTGCGTTTGGCAATGCTATGGGACAGCCCACCACCGGGCCGTGGTTAAAGTTCCATGGGCCGCCGATCATGCAGTATTATACTGAGACCACCGAAATATAAATTTATTTTCGATGGCCTTGATTATACGCAACTACCGAAAACTCGATTGTGCCGAAGAAACTAAGGAGCATTTTTAACTTGTTTGCCTTTGCAACATAGACTCGGGTTGGACAAAATATATAAATGACTGGGTCGCGTGCCAGCTATATGTTTGTGTGTGTGATGTGAGGTGTTTGTGCGCCAGGAAGGAAAATAGTTTGATTACGCGTCGTCGTTCTTATGGGAGAAATGGCGATATTGCATGAACAAACATTATTATTTGGAGAAAAGGGTAAGAAGAGGCTCTATTTCAATGGCGTGGGCTTTGTATTTGAGACGTATTGAAAAAAGGCGCTCTTATTATTCTTGTGGAGGATCGCATGTCACCCGTTCACCTCCAAGTTGTTTTGCAATTTCCTTTTTATTTTCTTTGTTTCTGTTGTAGCGGAAATCACGCTTTGAAGTACTTGCTTGAAGCACAATGCACCAACCGTAGCAGAAGAAGGACGTGAAGAGATAACGGTTAAGATTTATTGACAGGGTTTAAAATGGTGCGGTGATGTGGCAACCTACTTCATGGTTCGAAATTGTAATGACTTTTATTTCAGCTCTCCTTTGATGATTAACGTGTCGCCAAATGGATGATATTCGCTGTTTCGAAATGGCCTGGCGCAGCAAGAGCTTACAGTATTCTGTCTGGAAAGTGATTGAATTTAAAATGTTAAAAAAGGGAAAAATTGAATCCAGTGTGTATCTAAAGCTTTAATACCCTTATTAGAGTTTCCAACAATGATGTAAATAAGATTAAATACATCTTTGCTATAAAACATCATGCACAGTATTGTGGGTAATTTTTCTGATTAAAACGGTTGTCAGGTATTCCGTCACGTACATTTATTGAAAAAAAAAAGCATCACGAACGCTACTAGTTACTAGCTTCTACTTCCAGCAGTGAAGCACTTGACTCTCAGTAGTTTATTTTGGAAAGGAGAGATACAAGAAGTGGGACTTCCACTCAAAAGTGTATAAAAATAGTTGTTCGCGGTGTTAATAACAGAAGCGCAATATTTTAACGACTCCTGAAAAGATCATTTTTTTTCTAGAAGGGATCGAATTTATCATTTTTGTTGCCTCAGATATCCTGACGTCATGAATAGTCTTTAGGAAAATATGCCGTTAGTTTTAACAGTGTCCCTCATTCAGTCAATTGTCGGCACTACTTAGTTCCTTTTGTAGCGTCCCTTCGGCCCCTAGCGGTATCCCTTTTTATTCATTCTACTCTACCTCCGTTCATATTTTCTTCCATCTTAGCTTCCACCCTCTCCTAACAATTGACTCATATTGCCACTGCGAGGTTTTCCTCCTGTTACACCTTTCTAACCTTTTTACTGTTAATATCCGTTTCATCGGTGAATGACCTCATAGGGCCCAACGCTTGGTCATTAGCCTAAATTCTGTACTCTTAGCTGTTAGTTTAAAAAAAATCTGGGTGAGATCAAGAGTATTTTTTTGTTGAACAGTAATATCTGCAGTGATTTACAGTTACTAATTCAGTATAACCTTGTAGGAAAGTGAATGCTAAGGACATATTCTTGCCGTTTATGATTGAGAAATATAGGAGTATCTGAAATAATTTTGAGTAAATTTCATAATGAAATTCCTAAATAATTGTCCTGAAATAGCAAGAGGCGCCTCTAGCATCTTAGGCCCTTTGATTAAAAATTTGAGCCTTCGTGAAGACCTGCACGAAAGCTCTGGAGAGACGTAGCTCTGTATGGAGAGAAGTTTTCAGAGAAGAATTCCACTAAAGTGAAATAGGATTTGCTTTTAGGAGTTGTGTGTATGCAAGGCGGCGCCCAGCCCATTTGAATAATGGCCAATTGCATATTCACTTTTCCTCAGGATGCCTTTCTTAGAGAGAAGTGTTGAATCTTTTTTGCAAAGTATTAAGACACACTCCCGAGAAGCAGCGAATACGTAACACCGGCCTGTGTTTATACCGGTCAGGAATGCTTCTGTTTGTTCCTTTCGGATGTTTTGTTGTGGGTCCTTTAGTTTTTAAGTGGTTTGCATGTTTTGTTTTGGATCTTCTAGTTTTTGAGTGGTTTCGGAAGTTTTGTTTTGGCTCTTAGTTTTTGGGTGGCGTTTTGTACTATGTCCTTCTTATCTGGAAGATTCTGATCATAATTTTATTTATTTGAAGAGCAGGCTAAGCGTATATTTCGCGTTAAAAAGTATGCTAAAATAACCTAATTAATCATAAGAAACATAGTTTGCCATTAAGCTAAAAGAAAAAGAAAAACACTGAATAACTTAGTAAAATAACAGATCCAAAAGCAAAACAAAAAATAAATATTGAAAAAAATAAACTACTGTTAAGAACTTGATACGGACTTTCAGTAAGCGTCGGGTAGATCCGACGTAATTTCCAAAATTACATTTTTGGACAAGTATACTCATACACAACGAAAAAACGCATCAACTCCGGAAGGGTGTCCTTGAATTAAAAAAGTCTGCATATTGTTAAAGAGTTGCTGAACACAAATTTGAAATGAACATAAGGGTAAAAAGTGCTTAGCGCTGTTGTCAGTTCACGTCTAAAGGCTGTATTTTTTACAGATGGCAATGAAAAATACATTAATTTCTTGGGAACTTGAGGACACAATAAACTGGGCTGATAAATATTGTTGAAAAACTTTTTTACAAATTTGTCAAAGAGGTCAGAAGGATAACAGTTATTCTTAAAAAATACTTTAAGAAAGTCTATTTCATTATGAAAACTATTCCAATCTGAACACAGGGAATAGGCTCTGAATAAAAGTGTCTTTGCCGAATTCAGCTTGAATGTCATAGAGCAGTTACTAAAAAAAGTTAAGACCCAAACCAGTGTACGTCTTTTTCCTAAAAAATACCTGTGAGAAATCTCCCATTAAAACGTGAAATATTTATGTCCAAGAACATGATTATTTGATTCCACTTCCATTGCAAACCTAATATTTTGATGAAAAGTGTTGACAAACTCTAAAAACATATCAGCATGGGATTTTTCTTTAAGCAATAAAAACGTGTCATCTACGAATCTTCTATAATAAATAGGCCGAAATAACTCTGGACATTGGCTAAGAAACAGTTTTTCTAGGTGGCACATAAATATATTGGGGAATGTAGGACCCAGTGGTGACCCCATTGCCATACCATCAACCTGTTAATACAACTTTTTGTTAAAGACAAAGTGGGTATCAATCACTGCAAGCTCAAGTAGGCTTCTAAAACTATTTAAATCAAAACCATTGAATACAGTGGCTCAACATCGAAACTGACCATGAACGGATTACTATCTTGTACAAGAATTTCAGGAATGAATTTGGCGGAGTTCTGAAGTGTAAACTGGTTGTTTGTAAGATTACTAAGGAGAGGAACATGGAATTTGGCTATGGGGTAATTCGGTGAATTATAAGCGGCTAAAATCGGTCTGAGTGGTATATTAGGCTTATGGACCTTTGGAAGACCATATAAGACACTGAAAGCTGAACTAGAACTATACAGTGATCATTCTCTTTTAACTGCTTCAATGTACTGTTTATTTTATCTTCTACTTTAAAGATTAGGTTATACTGAGGTTCACCTACTTCAGCAAACTTACTAGAGTCTGAGAAAATAAGTTTCATTTTTTGGATATAGTCACAACGGTTAAGAATAACAACCCCCCTGCCCTTATCTGACCTACAAACTATAATATTATTCCTAGAAAATTTCCTAAGTATCATAAAGTCTCCTTGTTTAAAGAATGGACCAGTTAGTGACTGTCACAGACGAAAATACTTAATGTGATATAGTCTGAATAGTCTACTGGGCTGCCTTTAAATCTGTATGTGCGGAAAATTACGGATGCAATGAAAAAGACGTTCTAAGGGTAGATAAAACTTAAAGAAATTAGGCCTGAAATTTGGTAGGCAGAAGTCAAGGCCTAAAGAACGCATGAATTCTTCCTTTTTTGAAAGCACGTGGTCAGTAGTTAAAAACAAAATTTTTTTGGAGAAAGGAATCTTGGCTGGTTAATGCCTAATTTTAAAAGCTTACGTTTGTGAACTGTTATACTTGAAGAAAATATCCTAATGTTCCTAATTTTTAGAACAGACTTAATGTATAAACCATCAAATAGGGATACAGTATTGCACAATAAACGTGAGGACATGGACACTGAGTTCTTTAGTCTAATGATAGATTTAGATTTAAAATTAATTTATATATCTAAAAGGGACTGAGTGGTGGATTTATAAAAGTGTGATTTATAAAGTGGAGACCTATAAGTTTTGAATTTAATGAAATTTGGTACAATGTTACTTATTTTACAGTACAAAAGAAATTCATGATCAAGATGGGCCTTCTTCCATTTTTTGCTGGAGGACTCAAGACGCCGATAAAGTCACCAAGTGGAGCCATTATATTTGCGTCGAATATAATTTGTAAGATCTTCGCTCCTGGTGAGCTTAAGTTTAATCATAAAGAGGACAGCGAGAAGACTGGAGATCATTTCTTCTTTTTATTTAACCTAAGTTTCGGGAATCCTTTCCCATCTTCAGGGCTATAAATAGAATTAATTTTTACAATATTAAAAAGTATGCTAAAATAACCTAATAATCGTAAGAAATATAGTTTGTAATTAAGCTAAAAGAAAAATAAAAACTACAAAGTGACTTTAAGCTAAAAGTAAATTAAAACACTGAATAACTTTGTAAAATAACAGATCCAAAAGCAAAACAAAAAATAAATATTGAAAAAATAAACAAAGACAGCGTTTTGCCAGACTTACTGTTAACAGGTTTGGAAAACTGGAGAGGGAGAGAGAATGTGAGTAATAGGCAGTTAGGCAATATGTAATGGTGTGGAGGTAGTTTGGCTGTTTAAGGTAGGAGACAGTTTCTTGATGTAAAGAGATTCTAACAGAAGGAGCGAAAGACAATCAGCAGTTTGACAGTGTTTTGAAATTATTATACATAACGTCAGTTTTACATGAATTTTGAATGGTTCCTTATAGCCGAATATTTTCTTATGATTATTAGGTTGTTTAGGTGTAAATAAAAAGAAGAAATGATCTCCAGTCTTCTCGCTGTCCTCTTCATTGGAAAGATAAGCACGGAGTTTCTACAAGATCTTTCGACTCAACGTCCTTTACTTATACCTTTATTTATGGATGTATCACGTTCCGAACTTTTGTGATTCAGTTATATATATATATATATATATATATATATATATATATATATATATATGTGTGTGTGTGTGTGTGTGTGTGTGTGTGTGTGTGTGTGTGTGTGTGTGTGTATTCCATTATTGTTGGATCGCTGTGGGAGATAAAAAGAGGAACTATGCATTGTGAATTATGCCTCAACGCGGAGTTCTTTATTTTGTTTTTTCCTATTTTACTTATGTTTTAGACAGAAAAGTATATATGTTTATATGTGTTTGTGTGTGTGTGTGTGAGAGAGAGAGAGAGAATGATTGTGGCGGTGAAGGGGCGGGTGGGTGCCTTTTGCTAGGATCTGGGCTCGCTCCCATGAACAGCATGAAGGAAATTCTGAAAGTTTCCGAATTTCAGCGAGAGAGAGAGAGAGAGAGAGAGAGAGAGAGAGAGAGAGAGAGAGAGAGAGAGAGAGAATGACCGTGGGGGTGGAGATTGTGGGGGTGGGCGGTGGTTACAGTCTCCGAATTTCAGAAATTCCCAGACGTGCTGCTCAAGTCAACTTGGCCTCATTTGAACGGGATCTTATTAACGTCTGTTTTTGTGTATTATGTAAATATTTCGGTTTCCTTTTGTTATTTATGGTACTTGGAAATCCGGTTCACTGTCGATTGATTCGACAAGGGTTTGGCAGTTATTCACTCCATCCAGATACGAAGAGACGGTTAGTTAAGATCCTAATCAGAGGTGTACTATGCAATACACGAATCTTCTGAAAACAAAGATGACATTGGTAAAGTCGATCTGTGTATCCATCTGACCCTTCGCTCTGCATTGGTAAAATAGCTCTTGACTGTTTCATGAAAATGAAAGTACATTATGTATAAATCTAAAACAAAACAAAAAAAATGATTATGACGTGCTGATGTTACATACGTACGGCGGATGTGCCAGATGAATTCAGTGGCACTGATAATTTATTCTGTTTCAGACATTAAATCATGGATTAAATTTCATCGTCCGTATTTTATTGGAAATTAGAATCCGCCAGTATTTCCAAAATATTCACCAGTCACGCATTGAAATGTGTACATTTTGATAGAATGAAAACTACTGATCAATCTAGGTTATATATGCCATAATTATGCTTAAAGTGATATTCATATTTTATTCAAATTAAACATTTGTCGAAAAGGCTAAAATTCCAGCGATTGACAAATGATACTAGACCCTTTACTGTTTTATTTATGGACTATCATGCAGAAAACATTAGTAATCATAAATATATACACATATGTAGTATATATATAATATATATACACATAAATAATAATATACATACACTATATATATATATATATATATATATATGTATGATATAAAATATACACCATGTAAAAAATATATACACTATATCATTGTATAAATAAAGGGTCCGAACAGGACCGAAAGTACTTGGCTATCTCGCTTTTTCATTTTTTCCTTCGTGGCAAAAAAGACCGTTATTTATACATAGCATCACGTTTTATATACTTCGTGATCAAGTTATTCACTATATATGTGGTATATATATATATATATATATATATATATATATATATATATATATATATATATATACTTGTGTACACAGTATTGCAAAGAAAACAATGATCTTTTTTGCATATATCTTAAATACAAATTTGTTTGCTATAAATTTAGTTTTTTCTAATGCTGTAAAATTGGTATATGATAAAGTTTAAATCATTGATACTTTTAGCATGTGCTTAAAGTATTTTTAATTGGACGTCTCCACATAAACAATTTAGTGGAAAAGTTTTTGCTACTTTTCCTGGTAAAGGAGAACAAGTGCAAGAAAGCATTTTAGATAAGCCCGGTTAATATTTGTAATACTGAATCACTGATACAGTGGTTTATTTTACACATTTGTTATACGAAAAGTTCTTACACATATTTTATCAGAAGTTATATCAGTCGCTTGCACTGTATTCACTTAAAACACTAAAGTGTCATATGTGAGTGAAGTTCAAAGAAAAAGGTAGCCTTCGTACCAACACATAATAGACAGGGTGTTGTCTATACCACGCCTCATATAAATGAAATACACTTAAAGTGCACAGTGAAAGTAATGCCCGACGTTGTGCACGGGTTTGTCGTGTGTAAGTTGGCTAGTCTCCACATCCTGTGGTTGTTCATCGCGCAGTCAGTACATTTGTCAGTCACGGGCAGCAGACATGTACTAAGGATGAGTAGCTTTCAATTGACGCTAACCCATTTTTTTCAGACAGATGGGCATTCTCTCTCTCTCTCTCTCTCTCTCTCTCTCTCTCTCTCTCTCTCTCTCTCTCTCTCTTATAATTTTCATTTTTTTTTTTCATTTGACAAAACCAGTACTGCCCCATTCTAAAACTTATCCTAAATTGGATTGCGGGTCAAGATACAATCCTTTATTAGCGTTTCAGTGGCGTGGTCGATGGTGTGGGCGCACCACCTCGGTGGCCGCGAGTTCGATTCTCGGGCATTCCATTGAGGTGTGAGATATGTGTATTTCTGGTGATAGAAGTTCACTCTCGACGTGGTTCGGAAGTCACGTAAAGCCGTTGGTCCCGTTGCTGAATAACCACTGGTTCCATGCAACGTAAATCACCATACAAACAAATAAACAATCAATCCTTTATTGCGTTTAGTTCACTTCATTGTTTATGTTGCCATACTAAGATCAACGTTTGTAGTCGTCTTTTGTTTACACATACTTCAGTAAATACGTAACCGTTCAGGACACCGCTGGCAACTGTCCGTTTGTGTGTGTGTGTGTTGGGAGGGAGGGGGGGGGGGGGGCTGTGCCGTCAGTGCACCTCACGTGGTGCACTTTAAGCATTTCTTAAGATTCATTGTAGCGTCCCTTCGGCCTCAAGCTGCAATCCCAGGCATTACTTTTACTGTACTTCCATTCGCACTATCTTTCTTCCATCTGACGTTCCACCCTGACAATTGTTTCATAGTGGAACCACTAGGTTCTCCTCCAGTAACATCTTTCAATCCCTTTTTACTGTCAGTTTCCGTCTTAGCGTTGAATGACCTCATAAGTCCCAGCGTTAGGCCTTCGGCCTAAATTCTATATTCCTGTATTCCACCGTCGGCAGCTTTGCTCATCCGCAGCTGTTGATTAGATGGACAGGCAATATAAAGTTTACGACATATTCCTGATGGAGGAAGATGGTTTAACGCCGCTGCATAAACGCTTTACGATACCAAGTTTCAGTCATTTCTTTAGTTATTTCGTCGAAGTTTAGAGTTGTGTCAGACTAGAGTATAATATTTCGAAGTGCTGACGCATCCTGGGAACAAGATTTTTATGACGTGGAATGATATTATGAATGAGTTCTCGAGCAGTTATTGTTTTTGTTTAAGGAAAACTAAGTATTTTTAATGATATTTTTTATACTTATTACTCCAGTCATGCATTTGCATTTTCGCTTACTCAGAGAGTAAGCCAACAAACTACTTTGTTGCTGTGTGCGTTTTTTTCTTTTTTTTTTTTTTTTTTTTTCTTTTTTTTTTTTTTTTTTTTTGGAGGGAGGCGGGTTTTGGGAAAGTCTATGGAAGACCATAAAAAGGTCCGACAAAGGTGTTTTGCGTTGAGTTAAAGATACAGGAATTTTAGGATAGGATGTTTATGATGTATTTATTAGAATGGAAATGTAAAAATAAATGATGTGCATGTTAGACACTACAGAACAATTATTTTGAATAAAATATAGAGTATTTATTTTCATTTTCGTTAGACCGTAGATTTTAGCAAGTATTAATTTACATTAAACCTTAAACGCCGAGCCGCTATTTAGCAAAGTGTCTGTCGTATGCCGGTGGCGTTCGGGAGTTAGCACCGAAGCGGAAAAAAAAGATTTTTAAAAAATCAACAGCACGCTTACTCTTTAAGATTAAGAGTTCATATTTGGCTCCTCTTTTTGTCATTGCCTGAAGTTTAGTATGCAACCATCAGAAATGAAAAAAAAATATCATTATCATATATAAATATTGGAATATATGAGTGCAAAAAAATTTCATATATAATTGTATACAAATTGTGCTGTGAGCAAAACGGTTAAAGCTAATGAGTTAATTTTTTTTCGTTGTATTATAGACTAAATTGCGATGATTTTGGTATATAACAAATTGTAAAACGACAAAGCAACACAAGAGAAAATATTATCACAATATGGTGCATGAATTCGTAAAAAAAAGGTTTTTTTACAAAAATTCACCATAAATCGAAATATTATGCTAGAGACCTCCCGTTTATTGCAAAATGAAGGTAATTAATTGAATATTATTAGAATGTAAGTGTTTTAGCTTATAATTGGAGTTTTTGACCATTTTGGTAGAGTTAAAGTTGACTGAAGGTCGAATTTTTTCTATTTATCGTGATTTATATGAAAATATTTCAAAACTGATAAAAGCTACAACCATGAGTTATTTTTTGTTGTATTCTACATGAAATTGTGCACATTTTAATGTATAACACTTTATGTAACCCCTCATAGAAAACTGTGCGAAAATTACGACAAGGTGACTAAAGAAATTCTGAGATTTTCAGCCGAGTTACTGCGCACGGAGGTAAGGAAAAGGTTTTTTCAAAAATTCACCATAAATCGAAATATTGAGCTAGAGACTTCCAGTTTGTTGCAAATGAAGGTAAATGATTGAAGGTTACTAGAATGTAGGAGTTTTAGCTTAAAATTGCATTTTTCGACCATTTTGGTTGAAATTTTGGCACATCATGATTTATATGAAAATATTTCAAAACTGATAAAAGCTACAACCATGAGTTATTTTTTGTTATATTCTACATGAATGAAATTGTCCACATTTTCGTATATAAAACTATGTAACGGCTAATTTAAAACGGTGCAAAAATTACGACAAAGTGATGAGAGAATTTCTGATATTTCTGGCCAAGTTACCGCGCAGACGTAAGGAAAACGTTTTTTCAAAAATTCACCATAAATCGAAATATTGTTCTAGACACTTCCAATTTGTTGCAAAATGAAAGTAAATGATTGAATGTTACTAGAATGTAAGAGTTTTAGCTTACAATTGCATTTTTCGACCATTTTGGTCGAGTCAAAGTTGAAGGTTGAAATTTTGGCACTTATTGTGATTTATATCAAAATATTTCAAAACTGATAAAAGCTACAACTATGGTTGTTTTTTTGTTGTATTCTACATGAAATTGCGCACATTTTCATATATAAAACTTTATGTAACGGCTAATATAAAACGTTGCAAAAATTACGACAAAGTGATGAAAGAATTTCTGAGATGCGTCGCTGATGCTTTCTAGTGCGAGAAGAAAGCAATTTGCGCATGTGCGCCTGGGTAACGCTTGTAAACAAAACAACAGCGTGACCCGTGAACTCCAAGGATCCCTCAAGGCGTATGACTTAAAATTTTTTGCTAAGTAGGCCTATAACTATTTTTCCGCAAATATTTGAAAAAACTTTTTGTTGTAGACATACCATACGTCCACTTAGCACCCGGCAGACAATTTTAGTCGACGTATGATACGTCCAGTAGGCGTTTAAGGGTTAAAAGTTAGGAATATCATGTTTACAACTTATGCGTGAGGTGAAAATCTTTCACGCTTCTCGAATAAGCAGTGGGTCGGATAACGCCTTGGTAAGATTATGAATGAGTCCTGGGAAATTATGAATCTGTTTTAATGAAAAGATGTCTTTTGATTTTTGGTTTAAGATACTTCAATTTTTTGTGTACCTTTGCGTATTTTCTTTCTTTTTGATATGCTTGTTTTAACTTGTTTATGTCATTTAACGAGAAATAAAACGATTTGATACTTGAGTCATTTAACAAGAGAAATAAAACTCTTTGATTCTTTAGTCATTTAACAAGAAAGATAAAACTATTTGATACTTGAGTCGTTTAACAAGAGAAATAAAATTATTTGATACTTGAATCGTTTAACAAGAGAAATAAAATTATTTGATATTTGAGTCATTTAATAAGAGAAATAAAACGATATGATACTTGAGCAATTTAACAAGTGAAATAAAACTATTCGATTCTTGAGTCATTTAACTAGATAAGTAAAACTATTTGATTCTTGCATCATTTAACAAGAGAGGAAAATGATTGGATACTTAAGTCATTTAACAAGAGAACTAAAACTATTTGATACTTGAATTCGTTAACAAGAGAAATAAGATTATTTGATACCAGCGTCATTTAATAAGAGAAATAAAACTATTTGGTATTTGAGTCATTTGACAAAAGAAATAGAATATTTGATACTTGACTCATTTAACAGGACAAATGAAACGATTTGATACCTGGGTCATTAAATGAGAGAAATAAATCTCTGTGATACTTGAGTCATTTAACAAGAGAAATAAAACTATTTGATACTTGATTCATTTAACAAGAAAAAAACTATTTGATACTTGAGTCATTTAATAAGAGAAATAAAACTGTTTGGTACCTGTCTTTTAAGAAGAGAAATAAACTATTTGATACTTGAGTCATTTAATAACGAAATAAAACGGTTTGGTATTTGAGTTATTTAACAAGAGAAATTACATATATATATATATATATATATATATCTATATATATATATTATATATATATATATATTGAATAGAATGGCTTTCTCACTGTTAACCAGTTTTTTTGAAATTGCTTCATATTTTCTAATTATTTTCTTTACTTCATTGTTCAGGTTACTAATGGACACATAATGTGTCCATTAGTAACCTGAACAATGAAGTAAAGAAAATAATTAGAAATATGAAGCAATTTCAAAAAAGTTGGTTAACAGTGAGAAAGCCATTCTATTCAATGAATGTTGTATCCGTGAAAAATTGTGCCCTAGAAGTAATATATATATATATATATATATATATATATATATATATATATATATATATATATATATATATAATAATATATATAGTGCGTGTGTGTGTGTGTGTGTGTGTGTAAATATAGAAAATATATATATATATATATATATATATATATATGTGTGTGTGTGTGTGTGTGTGTGTGTGTGTGCGTGTGCGTGTGTAGATATATATACACACATATATATAATATATATATGTATACATATACATACGTTATATATACCACACATACATACATACATGCATATATATATATATATATATATATATATACTTATATATATATATAATATTTCTTGACAAAAATAGGAGGATACGTCATACCTGAGTTTTGGGAACGTGAAATAGTTGTTAGTAAATTCACGTTAAAGTACGATGGCAAACGTTAGGCAAATATTTACAAAAGGGCTGGTTGTTGTTATTGTTGTTGTTATTCTTTTTAACACTAAGTGTTCATTCTAGCCTAAAATAAACAACCACATAGGGAGATTAAGGCTGAATTTCGAAAAGTAAGTGGGAAATAGAACAGTAGATAGGTGAATAAACCCTTGTTGAATGGAAGGGGGGGGGGGGAGGGGGGGAGTACCTCCTCAATGTCTAATTTGTGTGTGAAAAGATATAATTTTTGTGGACTTTGAGAGAGAGAGGAGAGAGAGAGAGAGAGAGAGAGAGAGAGAGAGAACCTTGTTTGAAAATCCTGTTAATGTATTGTCGACTGTTGGCAAAGAAATGTACTGTAATGATCATCAAATAGGAAATGTGAGTGAGAAGGATCCAGAAATGGGGTCTTATTTATCAATGTAATTGATTTTCAACCAGCTTCGAATGCAAATCTTCACGCCTTTACGTAAATAACGTAAACGAGCGAAACTTGGAAACTAAACCTTTATGTATAGTAATAACAGCCCTTGTTTTCTTAAACCATTATTATATTTAGATAAATGTCAGTCTTTCTTACCTTTATAATGGATATTGCATTATCATCATCATTATTTTTGCAGGCAGAATGTTGTTGTTGTTTTTTTAGCAAGAATGAGCATTATTTGAACCTCGAGAATAATTTCTCTCTCTCTCTCTCTCTCTCTCTCTCTCTCTCTCTCTCTCTCTCTCTCTCTCTCTCTCTCATTGTGTGTAATATGCATCACGAGTTCATTAGTAAGCCAAATAGGCGTGTGAATTCATCACGACAGATAATTGTCCTAATTCTACCAGTTGAGTCAGTGTGTGTATGGGACGTTCTGTGTGTGTTTGTGTGTCATTTGGGATGAGTCAAAGCACACACATACAACACACTCACGGTGATTGAGTCATAGAAGGAAGGAAATCAATACTGGTCGAGTCGAGTCGAGTCGAGTTGAGTAGAGGCAGAGAGGTATCATCATAGACGCCCTGTTATCCGTTCGTTGTTTTCTCTTATTCCAGATCCACCGATAAGACAGCATATTTGTGCGTTTAAAGTTTAAACTTTAAGTAATTAGTCTGCATTAATAAGTTCAATATTGTAAGAAGTCGTAATAAATTGTAATTCATGAAGCCGATTTGCGTATGAGAGAGAATTGAACTGCATTTTGTTTAGCGTGATGACATTCTTCAGGTGATGGCAGATCTCTCATTCGAACCAGGTAATGTTATTTGATTCGAGAACGGCTAAGCTCCGAGTTATGGTGGTAGAATGACATGAGAGTGCCTTTTTTATTATTAATAATAATAGCAGCTAATAGTACAGGTTTGAATTTCTGGAACAGTAATGAAAATGACAAAAGATAAGTTTCGCTTACTCGGGGAGTAAACCTACAAACTACTTTGTGTTGTTATTGTTCTTGTTCTTGGTCATGTTGGGGAAAGGAAAGCCCTATGGATTAGCCTAAAAAGGTCTGAAAAAGGTGTTTCGCAGTGAGTAAAGATACAGGAATTTTAGGATTGGATATTTATGAAAATGTAAAAAATAAATAATGTACAGAAAAATTAATTTAGTAAAATACAGTGTATTTGTTTAAATTTTCGTTGGTGAAACAAGGGTCTATTTAACCGTAGATTTTAGCACGTTTTAATTTATTTGGTGTACTGAATTTAGGTTATATTTTTGTTAAATTATTTTGTGTTTCCACTTATAACTGAGAATATAAGAACGTGTTTAATTTGTGGCCTTTTTATTTGATCCTTGTTGTTAGTATGGGTAGTACTAAGCAAGAGTATTAATTACAAAGACCACTTCACATTAATTTGGAATATAATGTACAACTTATGCGTGAGGGGAAAATCTTGCATGCGTCCCAAGTAAGCTGGAGGTCGCATCACGCCTTGTTTTTCATAATATAAAATACAAGGCTTGAAAAATACCTGTCAGTCTTCATTAGTTTAATACAGCTATGTTTACATGTTGGAAACATCCGTTAACGCCTCTGCTGGAGAAGAGGAACAGAAAATTGGAAGAGTCTGTTCACTTTATACTGCTTGGCCGGGTTGTACTATTTGATCTTTTGTAGGAAGGATACTGTTTAATTGATGTATTCGTAGGTGACGCTTTGGAACTTTCGTTCTTTTATTATATGGGAATTATAAACCTCTGCAATTAAAATTATTTTAGTTAATCAAGGTGAAAGTTCGTATAAGCAATGGTTTATTGCTTTCAAAATTGTTGGAAAGGTTGAATAATTGGACAGATGGAAGTTTCCATACCCTGGTGCACGAGGACTCTAAGGTCACAGAAAATATTTCCTTTAAAATGGATCTCTCTCTCTCTCTCTCTCTCTCTCTCTCTCTCTCTCTCTCTCTCTCTCTCGGAGTTGGTAGAGGATGAGCCCAAATGCAAACTCTCATCTCTGTAACTTTTGTTTCCCCAGTTAAAAATCTAATTTCGAAACTGTCTTCAAAATTGTCAGATCTACTCGAGATCAACGTCTGGAGTATTAATAATAATAATAATAATAATAAATAATAATAATAATAATAATAATAATAATTAATAATTATAATAGTGACTACGGGGAGAAAAAACTTGTATTCTCTCTCCTCTATGTCATTCTCTGTCCTCTATGTCATCTACCATTGTGTTAGCAAGTAATTTACAGAACTAGATTGCATGTAGGCGAATCTTTGAAATGAATGATGATAATATGCCATCCTTTAAAAGTCTGTGAGAATTAGCTCTTCATAATTATACGGCTGAGGTCCCTTTTTCTCAATTTCGTAACCGTGCGGTGATTAGGCTCAGCGGAAACGTTGAGGGTAGAAAAATAACCACCATTGAGGAAGGCCAGTTGCTTCGTGCCTCATCGTGCCAAAGAACTTTGTTGAAACTGCTCATTTGGAATACTTTTCCAAGATGAAGGTGCAGTGCGTCGTCGTCTCGTCGTCGTCGTCTTAGGACCATTCTCTCATGACTGGAAGCTTCATTGTGTTCATTCTTTCCAGTCGAAATGGGAGGGAGAAGTGTTATCACGAAACCTACCGAATTGTTTAATGCAGGTGCGGTTATTTTGTTTACTGATCAACAAAATATAATGGTGTGCATATCCCTGTTAACTTTTGTGTGCTGTTGTGCTAGGCTGATGGACCCCTATTTCTCCGGCAACTCAGGCTAGTTTACATGTAATTGGCGAAGTTAATTAAGCCTTGTGGATCAGGTAGTATCATAATTGCCAGTTTCCTTTGCTACTTAAATATGAAAAAATTAGTGGGAATGATCGTAGTTATGTGGCTGTTTCTGAGAAAATATAATGATCTTAAGACGTTATCTTTGGAGGAAGGGTCATGGGGTATATGTTTACACACACACACACACACACTATATATATATATATATATATATATATATATATATATATTATATATATAATACACACATATATATATATAATATAATATATAATATATATATATATATATATATTATATAATATGTGTGTGTGTGTGTGTGTGTGTGGGTGTGTGTGTGTTGTGTGTGTGTGTGTATATGTGCTCTTTGCTTCTTAGCCAAAGAGGAAGTTGAAAGGGAGCACACCAGTGGAGCTGTATTTGATCTTTTCAAGCTTGCTTTAAAAACTTTCAGCTGAAGGCGGCCTTTATACTCAGCCAGAAGATGCATGAGAGCACAGGCTTCTCTAAAGGCTGCTGACATTTGATTGTGCAGTATATCCTTCTTAGGGTCGATCCTCAACACAAACAAAATGACCTGACCCATTCAGGCAGACACGTCTGGGAGTCATTTTTATGAGGTATGTTTCTGTACCTTGACTAATCCAGTGAAACCAAACTACGCTAAGAATTTGTACATGTAGCCAACCCTCTTCTTCTGCATGGTATAATTGTACATCCGTAGACGATTAAGATAATGAATCGCTGACTTTTTTCTGAGGATAAGCCTTTGGAAACATTCCTTCAAGTTATTGTTTTAGAAATAAAACAGTTGGTTTTTGCAAGTTAACTGGTCTAAATTCAGTTTGAAATATTTTTCCTTCTTTTTTTCATGGAAGGTGTGTGGTGGGGGGGGGGGGGGGGGGGGGGGGGGGGGGGGGGGGGGGGGGGGGGGGGGGGGGGGGGGGGGATACCGTCAGTGCACCTCATGCGGTGCACTTTAGGTATTACTTAAGGTGTTTTGCAGCGTCCCTTCGACCCCTAGCTGCAACCCTATCATTCCGCTTACTGTACCTCCGTTCATATTCTCTTTCTTCCATCTTACTTTCCACCCTCTTCTAACAATTGATTCATAGTGCAACTGTGAGGTTTTCCTCCTGTTACACCTGTCAAATCTTTTAACAGCCAATTTCTGTTTCACCGCAGAATGACCTTGTTGGTCCTAGCGCTTGGCTTTTGGCCTTATTTTGTATTTTATTCTGTCGTATTCCTCTCTTCTTCCAATCAGTATCTTATCAATTTTGTAATCCTTTATGAGCTAGAGGAATAATTAGTCGGTTGGAAAACAGAATACAGGGAAGTTGTTGGTGACCTTAGCCATTATTTCTCTCTCTCTCTCTCTCTCTCTCATATTTCAGGGACCGAATACCCTTCCAAATTTTGTACAGTCGTCTTTTTTTTCGTTTCCTTCAGGGGTGAGGGTCCTGAGACCCCTTTATGAAAGTCTGGACTCAAATGAATGGGTCCTTTTTGCCCCTTCCTGTCTTTGGACATCTCACATAAAGCCAAAACCTGCGTCAGCGCAGACTTTTTCACCAGTTTGTTTACCTCTGTATCTGTCGGAATATTGAGACTTTCCTTCAGTAGGTTTTCGTGAAAACTTTCAGTTTTATTTATTTTATCAGTATTTTCTGCATAGACAGTATTTGGGGTACTTTGGATTAGGGAACCGATTTATTATAAAGCGAGAAGAAGCAGTTTGATCAAGGTAGGCTCTTCCTTTGTTGGAGAATGAGCTTTGAATAGAAGACTATCTTTAAGTGCCGAGAATAATTTTAAAAAATGTCATGGTTCATCCACACAAAGATGAAACTCGTTTTCTGCTGTGTTTATTAGCAGTCAGTATTAGCAGGTTTCTTTGAGGATTTAATTTTAAAATGCAGAGCTGCTAATGTTTCAGGCTTGAAGTGTAAATGTTTATGGTTATTACTCCGTGTGTGCTTGCTTTGTGTGGATATTACTAAAAAAATAATCATTGTTTGCAAATTGTATGAAGAGCTTCTGCATTCGTACGTATACTTTAATAGTAGACCCAACGTTCAATATTGATTTAAACCGAAAACGGAGAGAGAGAGAGAGAGAGAGAGAGAGAGAGAGAGAGAGAGAGAGAGAGAGAGAGAGAGAGAGGTCACCTTTGAACGAATAACGTATTGATAGGATATCGGAACATCAAGTTGCTGAGTTGCAGCTGCAGATGGTAGGAAACAACTCGAGCAATGATGGAACAGGTAACCCTGTCAGTAGTCCAAGTGTTCAAAGAATGAAGAAGGAAAAATGAATAAAAGAGAGAGAGAGAGAGAGAGAGAGAGAGAGAGAGAGAGAGAGAGAGAGAGAGAGAGAGAGAAATCCGGGAATGTAAGAGGGGACAAAATAAGACACTTATGAAAAATGAGAGTGAATGTGCGACTGTGATGGTATTTGTAAAATAATTTAGAAGCTCTGGAAACACAGCGGTCTCCAGAGGCTCGGGAGAAAATGGATGGAAGCAGCGAGAGCTGGAACAAAGGCGTCGGGTTCAGAGAATCCAAAGAGACCGTTCTCCTGGAATATGCTGCAAGTTGCCACTGCAAGTGCGCGAAAGCGAAGGCAATTCCCTTGGGAATTGAAGGTATAAAGTCCTTCAAGAGAAAAAACGAGGTGAAATTTGGTGGGGAAAACGCGAAGGAAGCTTTGAAGATCCTATAACGTGAAAGCCGGTAATATAATTTGGAAGTTTTAAAGGGAGGTTGCTCTTATTATTTCGGGAGAGAATGAAAATGTGCTTCGCACAAAAGAAAAAAGAAAGTTAACTTCACGTGTGGCCGAAGGGCTGAGGAAGTTGTCGCCAAAGTTTTTCAAAGGTCTTACTTTTCTTGCAAGGAAATGTTTTCCCATTACTGCCTTGTGTGGTGCGTCTCTCTCTCTCTCTCTCTCTCTCTCTCTCTCTCTCTCTCTCTCTCTCTCTCTCTCTCTCTCTGGATAATTTGTCCCCTGCGCACGGCATTGGTGTGGAAAAACTTAGGTTTTAGGTGTGTTCCAAAATGACAAATGTATTTGATTGTTTTTTATATTGAACATTTCCTATTTTGTCATTAAAATGTGCTGACAAAAATCCTCTGGTGCAGATTTTGTCAACAGCTTCTTACACGGCCGTTATTGCTGAACTAGCTTGTTATCAAGCATTGCAAATATTTTTAATTTCCAGTTTTTTTTAATGATCGTAAGGTCTTGTATACATTTGTCATTTGTAACCCCTTAGCTTTTCCTTTTAAGGTATGTATACCTTATTTACCCCTTCAATCAGAAATGAAACACAACTGTGAGAGTTCTAGGTCGGTGGCTTTTTTGGACAAGGAACAAGTTAAGAATTATACAAACATAGATTTTGTAGGTTTAGGGTCCAGGTTTTCTGCTCAGTTTTATTGCTTTATCAGTGCGACTATTTTGTCTTGTGGATGCTGTATGGTGCACGTGCAGTATTTGTCACTGAGCAGAATCAGTTGTAAATTAGATTAGGGAATCAGATGTGACTCTCCACCTAAAAAATTTCAATATTCCTGGAACTGAAGCGACAGAAGAGAAATTAATGAAATTGCACAATTTTTATAAATAACGTGATGGTGGATGAAAGTGATTTTATTGACTTTAAATCTATCTTTCATTCATTTTTAAAGCATAACTATTAATGTCTTAGCTTAGGAAACAATAGTAATCTCTTGTAATTGCCTTTATTCTCCGTTATTATTTTCGAACCAAAAAGATTTTTATTATGAATTAACTTGAGACCGTTTGATTCTAGGCGGATGACAAGACAATTGCAGATTCCTGTGTCCTTTAAAAATAGCAAATAAATATTCTTTGTGTGGAATTTCATTGCCTCAAATGCCTGAATGCATCTCCATAAACATTTCCTCTTTATTGTTTGGTAAAAAAAAAAAAGATGGATGGGAAGAAACGTTGGCTTTTGTGATTTGCTATTTAGGAGAATCATTGGGATCATAGTCTCCTTCAGCCCGTCTTACCTGCTTGGGACGCCTGGCAGATCCGGTATTGATTCGCAGCTTCATAGAACCTAGTCTAGTTCTTTCTAGGGGACACCATACTGCTCTGCTCAGCCTGTGGCAAAGATATTTTTTTCTCATTTCGTGTTCTAAAGAGCGTCCTGGTTACCTGGCTATATAAATGAATTATAGGAATTATCTCAAATGCCGGCCATGTTATGCAAAACCACTACATTTCTGTGGCTGTATTTATTCTTTTTATGTTTTATTTGAGATATTCTGTCGTGCGTTTACCCAGGGAAAGAGCGGGATAAATAGTTTCAATTTGAAATCTGTCCTACTGTTAATAAATTGGATCTTTTCAGTTTGAAATCCAAATATGGTTAAGTTAGGTCCACATAAGATTAGTGGTAAGACCACTTTTTTTTTTCTTTTTGCCACAGCGCTGTGTTTCACGTATTTCCACGAAGGGAATTTGTAATTTACAGAAACGTAATAAATGTATTGACTGTTTCATACCAAATACTTTACTGTTATTTATTTATTATTATTATTATTTTTTTTTTTACATTTTGTGGAATTTCTATATTGAATAAATTGCTGAATTTTTATACATCAACGGTAACTCGCAAGCTTAATTGTGTGCATTATACATTCGCTTATTCTATTCAATTAATCTCTCTCTCTCTCTCTCTCTCTCTCTCTCTCTCTCTCTCTCTCTCTCTCTCTCTCTCTCTCTGGTGCACGGTCATTTGCAAGTAATACTGATCCCTTTGATTTCATTCCATATCTGCTTTCATCCTTTTAATTAAATCTCCGCCCGCTTTGTGACGACTTCTCCCTTAATTTTATGTTCGACGTTCAAAGTATCACTTCCACAAATACTCGGTACTCTGTGTGCAGGCAAACAAACTAGTGGCTTGTGCAAGGCACATCTAGTGTTGTTTTTTTCGCCATGACTAACGAGACATCTCCAGAATACGCCAGGATTATACAGTAAGTCAAGAAAAGACAAATGCTGTCCGAACTTGAACTAAACAAATATTAAATGGTTTCTTAAGACTAAGTCCAAACCGTGCTTTATATCAATTATGAGATAACCATACTGGTTGATAGTTCATTACCCATTCTGCCGTAATTTTGTATATCGCGTACAATTATTGTTTCGATATATACATTATACACACCTCCGCTTCTTATTAACAATAGTATCTTTCCCCTTGGGTGCAATAACGTTCCCTTAGTAATGGGCCATGTTTCTCTATCGCTCTGCTGAAGTTAATATCGTGTGCGCTGCCTTTTGCTCTGATGTGGTAGTGGAAAAGACAGGCTGCGAATTGCGTTAATGACTAAGTTTGCCGAGTAAAGATAGAGAGAATGATTAACTTTTCCATTGCGTTTGCGAGTGCTTTAGGAAAAATAATTGGTAGTGTTACATGTGCCTTTGTTTGGATTAAAATTATATTTAAATACGTACCGTTGGGGTTTCTTTAAAAGTTGCTTTTATTTTGTTATTGAGTTAAAGTTATATTTAAATACGTACTATTGGGGTTTCTTTAAAAGTGGCTTCTATTTGTTTATTGGATTAAAGTTATATTTAAATACGTACAGTTTGGGTTTCTTTAAAAGTTGCCTTTATTTTTCATAGGAATCGAGCAATTAAGAGATTTTTCCATTCCAGTCCGTATTTTCTCCTTTTATTGGAGAGATGAAACGGTGGTCATGCATCTGCGCAATAGTCAAGGATCTTGGTTGAATTCTGTATCAATGCAATAAGTGCTTCGGAAAATTTCAAGATTGAATTTGTATTCATAGAAAGCTGCAGAGTCGATCGTTCCAGAATTTTTAGTGATTTATGAATATGAATTTTCCACTTCCGTATCAGGACTTGGTGGCAGCTGCTGGCACATTGTACACTATGTTACAGCAACCTTTGGCCATCGATTTTGCTTTATGGTTCAGTCACGTCTGGTCGAAATTGATTTCCTGTGCAGCCATTGGGAAAGAGCTATGCTTGCGGGCCAGCTGTCCCTTCTCTCCCATCGACCTGGTTTGGGTCACCTGGAGATTTGTGGTCATTCGCCATCCGTAGAAATCGATCCATTCTGTCTGGTTACTGGCCTCTGGTGTTTTGGCGGAGATACTGATAAAATTAAATCCTTGGAGAATCTCTGTTCGGAAACGAACTGGGGGGATTGATTTGGGGGATTTTGGGGATTTCAAAGTTGGTAAGGTTAAGGTGTCAGTATGAATGTTAAAATGAAACCCCCCCCCCCCCCCTCTCTCTCTCTCCTCTCTCTCTCTCTCTCTCTCTCTCTCTCTCTCTCTCTCTCTCTCAAACACACATGCGCGGGCGCACAAAAGATTTCGCTTTTTTTATTTTTCGTTG
>NC_087202.1:103473235-103485735 GCF_015104395.2 Macrobrachium nipponense
GATGAGGTAAAATGTTATCACTTCATTCTTTAATTCGAACACTAGTCGTGATGAGGTCAAAATTTTCCACATCATTTTTAACGTGTGTGTAGGAGACTAACTGCTGTCATTTTCTCCTGTCAGTCTTTTGATACTGGAAGAGGTGACTGAGGTTGTTGGTACCTCTCCATTTGTATGCAGTGCACCATGTGATCAACGTGTTAGATCATAGCCTCGCGTCCCTGCCTCCTCTGAGGATTAGTTGTTTTTCATGGTACATAGCGGATTTAGCCAGGGTTATTACAATATGGATGGGAGGCAGCCTCTCTCTCTCTCTCTCTCTCTCTCTCTCTCATATATATATAATTAAATATAATATTATATATGTATTATTCATATATGTATATATTTATAAGCATTATACTACAATTGTCTTTTAATATCAAATTCGCTCTGACTCGGAATTAATGTGAATCACGGTGATGTGATAAAATTCATTCATATATATATATATATATATATATATATATAATAAAATATATCGTTCCTCTCTGTTATCTCTGTATTGATACATCCGTTCTCTAGAGTTGAACCTCTCTCTCTCTCTCTCTCTCTCTCTCTCTTGTATATAACCTTTTTCTGTCGTCCTTCTCCCTGTTATCGCAGTATTTACACTTCCTTTCTCCAGAGTTTACCCTTCTCTCTCTCTCTCTCTCTCTCTCTCTCTCTCTCTCTCTCTCTCGTGAGAGACAGAAGGGGAGGGCCCCCTGGCACAGCACATTGACGCCACTGCGTCAACAGATCATGCATACTAAAGCCACAGAATCGAAGTTTTGAAATGAGTACTATACCTCTTTTGAAAGCTTAAGATTTTGGTGAGTTTTTTATCTGCAGTGTCTGTTTGTGCGTATGCCTACATAGCCTGTGATATAATTATAGAACAACGAAGTTGTAATTACACCAGGAAAAAGGCATCCACAGTATACTGGTAGATGAAGATTCTTTTATAGATGCAATTACAGAAGGAAGAAGGCATGCATAGTATAGAGAAGGACTCCATCATAGATGCAATTTCAAAAGCGATAAGGCATGCACGGTATAGAAAAGGACTCATTTGTAGATGCAATTACAAAAGGAAAAGGATTCCTTTATAGATAAAATTACAGAAGGAAACGCATGCATAGCATAGAGAAGGACTCCTTTATTATGTATTTGCAAAAGGAAACAAGGTGCGCATAGTATAGCAAAGGACTCCTTTATACATGCAATTACAAAAGGAAAAAGGCAATGCATAGTACAGAAAAGGACTCCATTATAGATAAAATTACAGAAGGAAAAGGCATGCATAGTATAGGGAAGGACTCGTTTATAGATGCAATAAAGAAGGGAAAAAGCATGCATATTATAGAGAATGACTTTTATAGATCCGATTACAAAGGGAAAAAGGCGTGCATGATATAGAAAAGGACTCCTTTATATACCTTATGTTGAACTCTTTGTGTAAAGTAGTTTTTGAACCTTGATTGAAGTGAATTCTTGTAAAAAAATAAGTAATAATATATAACACGCACGCAATGAAAGCCCATTTTCGTAAATAAATGAATGACTGACATCCTATTTTGAAAGGTAATCTGTGTTTCAACGTTTCTACTCTCATGGGCTGGTTATTGTAATGGTCCTAATTAGGGCCTCCTTCTGAGAGAGGGGAAACAACTTGCCTTTGAAGCTTTTGATTACCGAGGAGAGTGTTTATGGTATATAATTTGCGATGTCCGCTTTATACGTCAAAAACAATTCACCTACACTTATTCGTCTAAGACTAAATTCAACTAACATATTTGATCTATAGATGTAATTAATTTATAAGTATAATAATTTCCATTTGGGTTCTAATTCTTATTACCTTTTAGGTTTCGGTACGTTTCTTCATGTCCTGCTAAGTTCTGGTTCAATTCTGCTCAGTTTTTTGTTTATTCCTCTTATTCATCTTCATTTCCATAAAGTTTAATGTTTTAAAACATCTTTATCCACACTTTTGTTAAGTTTTTGCTTAGTTTCTAACTGGTACTCATTTTCTTTATTAAACATTTGGTTCAGAGATTCCCAAGGATAATTAGATGTTTCAAAGGAGTAATTAATATTTTTTATTCCATAAAGAATACATTCATGTAATGCAATATATAAAATTCAATAAAGAAATATTTATTCAATGACAAAGTTTAATTTCACAGAAATTCCATAGGAAATTGAAAAGAAAGGTTGTGAGCAATTCCACAAATATGTTCCCGGATGTTATCGATACTGAAATTTTCCACGAGTCTTTTTGATGCGTTGCGAGGTATCACGGTAGCGCTTTCTTGGAGCCTGGGGTTCTCCCCATGAAAGATCCTGTTCATTCTGAGCTTCATTGAAATGTTCTTTCTTCAAACATTCAACGAACTGACAAATATTTAGATGGTAAGCTGTGACTTGGTTTTGGAAATCTCCATGCCACCCCTCAACTGCAATGTTTGTTCTTGGCAAGTCGTGTAGAACCACATCACATGGATTCCATAACGTCGCACATTCCTTCTGCCAGGGCGCCCGATCCAAGTTTCTTCGAAGTAGTCCTAGACCTCTTGAGCTTCAGGAGGGAAAATATTTTTTTCGCACAACAATTCAAAGGTCTTTATTACGTTTCCAACAGGTACGAACGCTATTGCCTGCAGCATTTGAAGGCGCAAAGAGAAATCTGCTTTTGTTTGTTTTGTATAAGTTTTGCTATCCGTTCCTTTGAATTTAGCGAAGGTTCAGTATTCTCTATTTGTTGCAAAAGATGTCAATACGTTTCCTCAGATTGATCTGACAGTAGTGCAAAGAGGGTGGCAATGAGGAATTTTCTTTTAAGCAATGTATAACTGATGGAATAACAAAAGTACGGTCTTAAAAGCACCATCAGCAAGTCAAAAGTTGCTTCGGGCTAATAACTGAAGGTTATATCTAATAGCAACAAAGCGTGGTCCGACCTTTAGCTTGCTCGGGATGCATGCAAGATTTTTCCTTCATGCATAAGTTGTAAACATTATATTCCCAGCTTTTAATATAAATCCAATCTCGGTAAAATCTACGTTCAAACAGAGCCTTGTTTCAATAATGAAAATTAAAATAAATATGCTACATTTTATTCTGTACTGTTTAACATGCACTTTATTTATTTTTTTCATTTTCATTCTAATAATTGAATTATAAATATCCTATCCTGAAATTCCTGTAAAACCTTTTCAGGCCTTTTTAGGCTCTTCCATAGACCTCTCCTCAGTCGCAGACTGCATGATCAATAGTATAGGAAGACCAAGAATGTCAATGTAGGTTGGGTCAGATTAACTGGGCCCATACCACCCCTGGCCCTTGTACAAACACCTCCCTTTAAGTGTGGAGAAGGTGTTAAAGGGATTAGGAAGTCGGTGTGGACCTCTAAGTTCTGCCATATGTTTATATTTATTTTTAAACATAATGCGGTTTCCACTAATGGGTTGTGGGTTCAGTGAAAAAACATGGTGGTCACTACCACCTGCTAACTAACAGTTGAATCTTTACACACTGTGTCCTGTGTTGCCTGCATTCTCACAGTTCCTAAATATTAAGACTCTCCCTCTCTCTCTTCAGTACCTTGCCAACGCAATCTCTCCATCCAATATGTATATATTATATATATATATATATATATATATATATATATATATATATATATATATATATATATATATAATATAGTGTGTATATGTGTGTGTATATATATATATATATATATATATATATATATATATATATATTATATATATATATATATATATATACTATATATATATAATATATAGATATATATATATATATATATATTATACGCAATGTGGACCTGGAAGTGTCAGTCAAGATATCAAAGTTAACCTAAATGAACATGGCAAGGCACTGACCTTTTGGTTACAATAACAATATTCTGTATTCTCATTTTTCTATGCTAAAGCAGGAAGCTGACAAATGGCTGAGATGTTAACAAGCTTGTTTTTATACAAGGCATTAGTTGCAAGATGAAATATTTGTATGAAGTCATGTTGTGCAGCAGTGCATGAAGCTTAAAACACCCTTCATGAAGACTCCTGTTGACTACGAGATAAAACGTAACAACATCATCCTCACACGAATATTATTGAATGTATCTGTCACTAGGGTATAGGATTAATAAATATGTAAAGCTTACTGAAACTGTATATATACACATATTTGTGTTTGTGTAGTAAGCTTTACATATTTGATGATTATGACCTAGTGACAGATACATTCCATAATACTGGTGTACGGATGTTGTTGTTATTGTTACGTAACGTCTCGTAGTCAACAACAACCTTTAGAAGGGGTGTTTTAAACTCCATGCACTGCTGCACAACATGACTTCATACAAATATTTGAGTGTGTAGCTCCTGCCTTTTATAAAAACAAACTTGTTAATATGTAGGCCATATGTCAGTTTTTTTCTCTAGCGTAGTAAAAATAAGTATACAGACTATTGCCATTATTATAACCAAGGTCAGTGCCTTGCCATGATTATTTAGTTTACCTTTGATACTTTTGATTGTGACTGATACTTTTGATTGTGACTTCCAGTTCCTTATCATTTGGCTTTGTTTCGTCATTCCTTATTCTGAAAAACAGTCCTACCTAGTGTGCGTGGTGTCACATTATTATTATTATTATTATTATTATTATTATTATTATTATTATTGATTCCATCTTGAAAAACTGTGAATTCATTCATTATATTATATCCATATCTTCTTCAGCTTTTGGTATATCAATCAAAATATCCTCCTCGTATCTTACTCAAGACGTCACAAACATTTACGGCGAAACGTTGTCTGTCTTCTTTTGGTGGTGTTATAATTGACACCCAACATCTGCTTTTCCAGGTATCCCGTCTTCTCTTTTTGCGCTTCGCTTAACTCCACCATTTAGAACTGAGTTATTTATCTTTCCCCTGAAAGTTTTCTTCGGTTAGCTTTTGTTTTTTAATCCCAGATTATATACCAGGTTTCATCTGAGAACAATTTTTCCGTCGTGTTACACCATATCCTAGCCTTTCCTTGTCAGCAAGTTGTTATACATTTTTTATTATTTTGTTTTTATTCAGAAGATGAACCCTATTCATGTGAAACAAGCTCATAGGGGCCAATGACTGGGAATTCAAGTTTCCATAGAATCTGTTGCTCATTAGGAAGTAAGAGAGGGTCAAGGGAAATATAGAAAGACGAGATATCACTTATCAAAAAGAAAAAAGAATCAAATGATTAATGAATAGATAAAAGTGTATTTAAATGCAAGGAGGATAGCTTTGGGGTAGTGATGCATTGCATCATCGCTTGATGTTAATACAGTCCACATTGATTGTCTGCACCTCCTCAGATATAGTTTGTAAAACTGGGGATGTATTTCGATTTTCAGTTGCAAAACTGTCTCGATGTTCATCTTCAAGAAGCATTCACGTAGCGCACTTACTCTGTCAACTCCTTGTTGGGCTCTTTTTTAGTGCAACGATATCTGCTAACTGAAAATGCCCATGAACGAAGCCAATCAAAGTTTCGAAAAATGAATTATCAGTAAAGTGGGATGCTACTGAGAACTGTTATGCCACTTATTCTGTTTGCCCAACTGATGAGTTTTTTTTTTTTTTTAATAATAAAGTGAAAAAAAGGAGTTGGAGATGCGGTAACGACAAAGACTTGGACAAAATATGAAGACGATGCTGCTTTAATCATTGAAACATTCAACTATTTACAAATCTAGCTTAAGGTTCATCACGCATCTGAAAGGTGACACCTAAGATAAATTTTGGAGAATCAGAACTAGTGAAGTATACCAATGCACAAGTGATGTGCTCTATATCAATATAACAACCCTCAAGTTTCCTATCTCTCTACGTATCTTCAAGGATAAAATGTTGGATGAAAAGATTTAAGTTATTGGTAGGAATGCTTTTCAATTAGGAATGGAATATAGAGTATAGGCCAAAGGCTAAGCACTGGGACCTTTGAGGTCATTCAGCGCTAGAAAGAAAATTGAGAGTAGGTAGGTTTGAAAGGTGTAACAGGAGGAAAACCTCAAAGCAGTTGCACTATGAAATAATCGTAAGGAGAGGATGGATAGCAAGATGGAAGTAATAGAATATGAACGAAGGTACAGTAAAAGGATTGAAAGGGGTTGCAGCTAAGGACCATAGGGACACTGCACGGGACTTTTAGTAATGCCTATAGTGCGTCACGTGAGGTGCACTGACGGCACTCCATTCGTTATATTTGGACCTAGTTTTAGTTGTATCTTATGTCATTTTAGTTACGTTGACTTTAATTGGATTAGTGGACAAAAACTTGTTGACAGCTGTCCAGAATTTTGATTGGCTGTTGGGTGTCGTCGTTGTAAGTTGACAGTGGTCTCGGTGGACACCATATTTGAAAATTGGAGAAGACTAAATAATGGATGCAGCAGGAACTGCTGGCTTTGTTCTAACTTCATGTTCTGTTGTCTCTTGGGGGTAAATCGGATTAATACTTTGTGATGTCGGCCTGAGGTCAGTATTTCAACAAACTTTCATTGTGCTATATCAAAATACTTTTGCCAATGTTGAGACCATTTTCCCTAAGAAAACTTGGCGGAACAGGCTAGGCCAGAGGCTTTCCCGCAACTTTTCCAAAAGAATTATGCATTTAAAGTCGACCGTGATACCTCTGGCCACAGAGAGATTGAGAATGCCGCAGGACAAGGCACCAGTTGAGAAATATGTGGTTGTAATTCTAGAATGCAGGTATTTTCGTGGGTAAATCTCTCTCTCTCTCTCTCTCTCTCTCTCTCTCTCTCTCTCTCTCTCTCTCGTAAATAATGAAAGTCACTTAGTTTTGAAGACATTGGTGTTTCTAAAGCTGTTTCCATGTGCTGTTGAGATTCACTCAGAGTAATAATATACTGTATTGTTTCATTGCAAATATGTTCGCATTTTTTGTTGTAGTTTAACGAAGAGTATTGGTATTGGTTTTCAGACTAGTAGAATTCAAATGTAGACGTGGATGTTATCCAAATAAAGATCTTTTCGTCGGATAATAAGCCTTTGTAATGACGTTGAGGTTTGTTTGTGCCGTTTCAACCGTAACTGGCTGTGTATTTTTAGTATGCGACGTATGTTTTCAAGATTTATTATTTAGTTAGTTACAATAGGCAATACTTCTGAAACCTGAAATGTGCAATGTGCTTTTAATTTTGCCCCAATACCTTAGGATTAGAAAAAGATTTTTTTTTTACCCAATATAATTTTCATATTTTATTGTAAACTCTGAAGATGTGAAATATTACTCTCTTAAGAATTTAAAGGAAACTTGACTCTAAAGCAAAGAAAACGTGGATGAATGGTGCGCTGCTGCGTTTCCCAACCTTTCTTATAAGTTTATATTCTCGAGGCTCGACGATATTCTGTCTTCACCCATCTTCAGTCTTTTCTTTGTTTATTTCTGTTCGCATGTGATTTATATCACATTCGCAAGGCGTGAAAAGGGAGCCTTCCGCCTTGCATCAATACTGATGTGTGGATGGATTGTGTTGGCAGCTGATTTAATGCATTTCATCTCTCTCTCTCTCTCTCTCTCTCTCTCTCTCTCTCTCTCTCTCTCTCTCTCTCTCTCTCATCAGTATATTATATTATGTATGTGTGTGTTTGTGGGTACACCGGTCCACATAAATACATATACACATATATGAAGTTATAACTAAAATATAAAATTTACATTGGTTAAAATATTTTCCCTTTTCTAATCCTAAAGTATTTTGGGCAAAGTAAAAACACATTGTCAAGTAGTGGTAATAAGGATTAATCGTGAAAATAAGCAATATGGTTTATATAAAGGATATTAATACTCCACGAAGGAAAGTGAAACAATGGAGTAACCGCTGCGAGGCCTTTCGACTTCTCTTCCTTTTGTACTAAGCAGTCTGTGTAGTAAAGGACGAGAAATCGAAAGGCCTCGCAGCGGTTACTTCACTGTTTCACTTTCTTTCGTGGATTTTGCCTTATTTTATATATTCATCACGATCCAAATTTTCGTGATTCAGTTACATACACATATATACTGTGTGTGTCTGTGTGTGTAAATATATATATTCGTATATATACATATGCTCAAAGCAAAAACTATTAACTAGGTTGAATGACTTGCTGAATTTTATCAATTACTTGTTCGTTTGGTTTGTTTCTGTAAGTTACGTAATGTTTGGAGCCAAGGTATTAGAATAAAGACCAGAGTGACTGTACCTCTCTCCCTTATTCTATACACCTTGTTTGGAACATAGAGCCGAACTACATTTTCTCACAGGAGCTGATCTACATTTAGTCCTACATCCCTTCTTTAACGCCCGAGTTTAGCCGTAGGGGCTCACGTGTCTATCTCCTTCATTATGCGTCGTTAAATAACTTGTAAAAGCCTCAAGTGGGGGCGGTTGCTGCTCGAGGGGGCGAAGTGAAGAGTCCTGTGGGATCCCTCGACAGTCCTTGTCCTATTCAGCTCCTACGGCTCATTACCGTCGAGCTCATTTGTGGCTTTAGGAGGTGTTCCTTATGATGATGGAATAGCCTCCTTTTTCTCCTGTTTTTTCTTTCCGGCTTTTTTCCCCCTTTCGGTGGTAGTTTGAAATGTACTAGTTTGTTCTTATTAAGAGTGATGATATTGCTTTTGTTTCCAAACGTCTTTGTAAACTGTTTGCTTGTTGTCTGATTTGTAAGGCCATTTTACAGAGTCGCGCGCGCTCTCTCTCTCTCTCTCTCTCTCTCACTATATATATATATATATATATATATATATATATATATATATATATATATATATATATATATATACAGCAAAACTAGTGTCGTTTGTTTTGGTCCTCCTGGTTAAACTCTTAATTACTTTTGAAACGGACACCATTGTTTTCTTTTTTTCGGATTCAATGAAATCATAGCGTTCCATCAGTAGATAATGTTCACCTAGTTTCTTCTTCTTCTTCCCAGCTGTATCCCTATTCAGGGTCGCCGTTTTTAATGAGTTCACCGAGTGGAAGTACGTAAAGGTTTTCACTTGGAATCCTAATTTTTTGTATTTAATTTTCCAGAAATGAATATCACCGTTTCAGTCAGTACAATTTAAATGTTACAATCTAAAAAAAAAAAAACACTGGGACGTTTCAGTATAATTCTTAGGTGCGTGCCTGGGAAAATGACGGGTGGAGATGGATCGGACGAAAGCTCTCTCTCTCTCTCTCTCTCTCTCTCTTCTCTATCTCTCTCTCTCTCTCTCTCTCTCTCTGGAGGGTCTGGATTTCAGATCAGTTCTTTGCTTGACTTTTTTTTTTTTTTTTTTTTTTTTTTGTTTTTTTTTTAACCCCTTCCTCCTGTTCTTTAAAAGTACCAGTTACATTAGTTTATATGAGATTTTGGTAATAGATATATCTTCCTCGTTGGTTAGAGCGGTGATTGAATTACTAGCGCTTTCATGGAATGGTTGATCAGGCGTAAAATTTCTCAAGAGTTCAAAGATCAAAGTGATGTATACCGTATACGACGTTATTCATCATCGCCAACATAATTTTGAAAACAGTAACGTTACATCAGCCAGTTTTACGGATTTCATGCCAGAACTCTGTCCCGAAATATTAACAGTAGTTTTACCTACTCGGGGAGTAAACCTACAAACTACTTTGTTGTTGTTTTGCGTGGGTGGGGGTGGCGGCTAGGGAAGCCTCAACAGGTCTGAAAAGGGGTGTTTCGCGTTGGGTTAAAGAGAGTGGCATTTTAGGATAAGGATATTTATTATTTATTTATTAAATTGAAAATGTAAAAAAAAAAAAAATATGCATGTTAAACAGTACAGAAAAATTATTTCTAATGAAATATAGCGTATTATTTTAATTTTCGTTGGTGAAACGACGTTCTATTTGGCCGTAGATTTTAGTATGCGCCCCGATTAAGCTGGAGGTCGGATGACGCCTTGTTCGTCTTCATCTGACGACATGTTTATCTTGCCAAAGCCATCATTAGTAAATCTGAGCAGGCGTGATGGCTGATGTGATTTGGTCACGAAAGACCGTTTGGGGAGAATCCCTGGAACGGTCACCAATTTATTGCCAATTGATCGGTCTGGAAATTGAACATGCAAGTGAATAGCCTGGAAATGGAATGGATGGTGGTCGAAGAGGTTGCCGGCTGTGTTCAGTCGATTGCTTTGCATTTGGAAACGGGAAGGGACGCAGGATCTGTCATAGTGGTCGATATTTCGAAAATATCTTCAGGCAGTGGAAGGTTAGGAGGTGGAATGAAGACTTTGGCAGTTTTGTAAGTTTAAAGGTGCATCGTTTCAGTTCTAAATGTTTGCATTCTGTCCTCATTATTTTTCTTTCATTCTTTTTTGGTTTGTGAAGTAATAGGTTTCAAGTTTTGTATGAGTGGCACGACCTACTGTCAGGAAAGGTATTGAATTGTTGAATGAAGGTAACAATTATTGTGATTCCATTGTTTTAAAGATAATCAAGTTAGTTCTATATAATAAATGTATTCGAGCCATTAAGCTGTGCAAAGAAGACCGGTTAGTGAAAGGTAATAATCATATTATGCCATTGTACCAAAGGTAAGGTTTATAATTACATTTAGCATTGTCTCAAGGATAAATGGAGTAGTAGTGCCACTTTAAGACATATATAACCCTAACCATTGAATTGGTCCTATTAAAGTGATTATTGCCCCTCACTAGAGTGTTGCATTTGATACTCTTGAAAAATGATAATATATTAATGTTATGTCAATATTATTAAATACCCTTTAATGGAGGGAGCTATTATATTTGATACTATTACAAAAGTGGCTCTGTTAAATGTGTGAAATCATTTTGTAAGAATTCCACCATTTACTCGTCAATCTTCTTAAAAAAGATGTGATCTATCGTACTAAGGTTAAAACGGTCATTTTCATTACTGTTTTCTGAAGGACAAATAATGTACAAGGGCTAATCAAAATCACCACATGCTATAGTTGTGTATTTTCCTGGCTTATTTATACTATGATTGTTTCCCTTCAGAATTACTGTACTTACTGCTAGTATCGGCAAAAGTTTGATTTTGTACTGTTTCTATTTAAAATGTGGGATTTCAGTGCACATCATACATGTCTTTGATGGAAGTAACATTTATTTGACTTCCATCCCAAGAATGACCAAGAATTATATATAGTCTGTGAATTTACAATTGCTGGTTATTTTGCGTTTGAACGGAGTCTCTTGACAGACCCCACAGCAACTGTTCTTCAAACCTGAAATAAATTCTAAATAATGACCACCTCTTTGAGCGTTCATTGGTGCCTCTGTTCATGTCCGGATATCTAGTTGAGTGTGTGGTGACTGATACACTTAATAACGTGGGTAACAAGCGTTACAAATATTGCTATGACGTCGCTGTGTAAGAAGGGTGTGTGCTGCTAACAGAAAAAGATTCGAAGGCTTTCTTGTGGTTTGGTTATAAGGCTAATTACCTGGATTAAGTCATTCTACGGTGAGTGGAGGGCAGGAGGGCAGTCTCTGTGAAATTTAGTTTTTATTAGCCAAGCTTTCAGAATATTCATATAAGGCTTGCTTCTATATATGTTCTATTTCTGGTCTATTGTTTGTTAAGGAACTGTTGCTACCATTCTTGGGAACGTTATTTTCATTTATATTTTTGTTTTACACACACGTCTAGCTCCATAAGTTTCGGGGTTTTTTGGTTTTTTAAATTCTTTTAAGAAACTTTCAACCCTCTCTTTTTTTCTCGTTAATATGTAATTGTTGGCGACTATTTATCATGTAGGTCTTTTATTTTACTATCCCATTCAAAATTGGAAACTTGAACTTGGTCAGAACTTTTCGTGTGCTCACTGATGGCCGTAGGAGCTCTGTTTGGGCTAACTTCTGTTTAGATTCACTATTAGATTTCAGTCTTTGTTACATTTACTTCTGTAGAACAAAATGTAATCTTACAGTAATAGACAACTTCTGCAGCAGGAAAGGTCGTGAAGATGAAGTGCAAATGTATATCAGCTCTTTCATGATTTCTGCAATTCTCCGTTTTTCCTTTTATATTATTTGTATTTTTTATAAAGTACTTTTTAAAACTTATCTAGAATTAACTTTCCATACATTTTGGAGGTAAGTGATATTAGCTTGTGGTTTATATTATAAACCACACTACAGTCATTGTTTGTTAGATCGATTTTAAGGTTGATGCACCCCAGATTGTAGACATTATTATACACGATTAAGTATATAGTTTATTTATGCCATTGCAGTCATGTAGCTTATGTAATCGAGTGAACCATAAATAACCGAACCCAGAACTCAGCCACTGCCTGTGGTCCAGGATTCACTCAGACATCGCACTCACACTCTGAATCTTACTATGGGTTACGCGAATCACTAACCCTTGATTTAAATGAGGTATTGTTCTTT
>NC_087202.1:103488235-103505735 GCF_015104395.2 Macrobrachium nipponense
TACCATAGAAGAAGAGGAAAACAAGGAAATGAAGGCTCATTATGATTATGACAAATGCTTGTCAACGTACATTTTCTCCCTGTCGCTTTAACGACCGTTGATGAGCGAGGTCCCTCTAATCTCCAGGTACTGCTGAGCTAAAGGAATTGAATAATCCTCCACATGCCTTTTGGCTAATGCAGTAGGCCTAACCGTATTAGTATGGGCCGCATATCCCCCCCAAGGTAAATATGTAGGTTAAGAGGCTTCCTTGCTTTTCATTCGTGTAAGGTCAAATTATCACTACGTGCGCGCTATCGCACACACAAACACACACCACACACACACACACACACATACACACACAGACACACACACACACATATATATATATATATATATATATATATATATATATTATATATATGTATGTATATATATATATATATATATATATATATATATATATATATATAATGTATGTATGTGTGTGTTATGACATTGTTACCATTAATACAGAAATTACAGCGAAAGTGCAAAAAGATGATGAATGCCAGTCAAACAATCCAAATAATCTCAATATCGGACAAAGAAGTTAATTGAATGCCAGATTATAATGTGTGCCCTAATTCATTAATAATAAGATTACTGATATTACTAACTCACATCGGGATCGAGCAAGGACCAATCCAGTTCTCGATGAGGAAGCTTCCAGTCGAACCTTAAGAGAGATCAAAATTTATGTAGAACCTAAGTACAAATAATTACTTTGTTCAGTTGAACATTTTGCACCGAGGGTACAGTGACCCTGTTGATAAATAGCGTTTAATTCGATGTACCTCAGCGAGTGAATTTGATAGAAATGAAGATGTACATAATATAGTGCACTTGGAACAACATTATATTTACAACTCATGCCAGAAACAAAACATGGCCTTTCAGTTACATACAACGATGCAGCTGAAACCTGGGTACTATAGTAGATTCACATCAACCTTGCATTTGATGTCTAGTCCAGTCCCTTACGACGCTCCTGATTTTCTGTTGATAAGCCAATCACAGGGCTGGAAACTCTCAGTCTCTCTCGAGAGTTCACATGGTTAGGATCTATGTTCCACCTCTCCTGAGGGATACGTCTTTCAAAATTATCCCTTAGGAGAGGTGGAACATACATGTGAACTCTCGAGAGACTGAGAGTTTCCAACCCTGTGATTGGCTTATCAACAGCCAATCAGGAGCGTCGTAAGGGACTAGCCTAGACATCAAATGTACGGTTGATGTGAATCTAATATAGCGCAGTACCTGATGAACTACATGGTAGACTCAACACCTTTTATGACTTTATGGCCTGATTGGCAGCACCTGCTTCTCACTTCAGAGGTCTTGTGTTCCTCCCTATGACAAGAAATATGTGTTTATATTTTGTTTATATTTTGCAATGGGGAACTTCGAAAGAAACGCAGTCTCCTAGGTACTTGGTTGTTGAGGAAGTTTGTATGTGTTTACTTCCGTTTCTTATAGAATTGAAGAAATAATTAAGTAAAATGTGTCTTTTAGAAGATGTTACATTTTATTAATCAGTAGTAATTTGCAGTATTATTGCATTTTTCCATCAGTTCTGTATAAATAGTAAGGATTTTCGTACCCATACATGTTTAGTGATGTTTCAGTGGTTTGGAGGTTGTCATTCCATTTTTAACGAAGGATCTTCCCTGTTAAATTCTCCTTTCCTCTTTTCACTTTGTATCCATCACGTGTTTGAATGTTAAATGAGAGGCCATTATCTGCTTTTACTGATATCGCAGCCAAAAATTTTTGTTTTGGTTTTGTTTTTTAACGTATGTAGTATGTGTGTATTTGTTTTCATTATATAGTATACTTTTTGCCTTTGAAAGGACGGAGCCAGAAAGGTACAAGTTATATCAAGAGTCTCTAGGGATGAAGTAGGCAACCCACGTCATTTTTCTTTGCCCCGGAATACGATGGCGATGTTTCCTATTTAAATTACAATTTAGTGGACGGTAGTTCGGGAGCTATCCATAATTGGGAAACGTGACCTTAGTTGCGTCACTTACCCGCGACGCCCACTGTGGCTAACATCACCTTCCAGAGGTGGTGCGATGGTGGTTGTCACATCCCTATACTTTAATATATAGTATATCTAATGTACATGTGAATGTATATATTTTTCCTAGAATGTAATGCCATAAAGTATCTTCCTTGGAAATTAACTAATTCCTGTTTATGGGACAAATCATGAAGAAAAATATTATACCATCCTATTTTTTGCTGTGATTTGTACTATAAACAGGATTTAATTAAGTTCAAGGAAGACATTAAGGCAATACATTCTAGATTCTAGGCACACACAATGTGTGTGTATAAATATATATATATATATATATATAATATCTTATATATATATATATGTATATATATGTATATATATATATATATATATATATATTATGTAGTGTATCATATATATATATATATATATATAGATATATATATATATAATATATATATATATATATATATATATATAGTATATATTGTGTGTATGTGTGTGCGTGTGTGTATAGCTTTAAGGTAGAGACTTCAGCTTTTGTAGCTCTCTCTCTCTCTCTCTCTCTCTCTCTCTCTCTCTCTCTCTCTCTCTCTCTCTCTCTCGTTTTTGAAAAAAATACCTGCACACCTACGCTTATTGCAACATAATTTTATGACCAAATATTTTGGAAGCAATTTTCTTACATAATGACTTTGGAAAGCGATTGTTGTTATTTTACGCCTTTGTAAGATTCTATCGTCATGGCTGCAATATTCAGATGAAGCATATGCTTCAGAGAGAGAAATTTTTATGAAAATTCTTATATTCGTGTTCATATTTGCCTCGTAAAATCCTTAGTTTTTTCCTTTTTTTCCCCTGAATTTATCCCTGAACTTTACCGGTATACAACGGAAATCACACGGCAAATCTAATGATTCTGTTGCCGGGAATTGCACCGCTGCTTTGCAAACTATATCTCGACTATTTTCCCAAAGAAAATTAGTCCCTGCTCATGAAGAGTTTTTTGCTGCACGGTTATTTGGTATTTTTATACGAAATCTCGATAAATAGGCTCTTACCTCCTAGGTTAACATTCCGGTACACTTATTTTATTGAAGGGGATTGCGTAATTTCTTGTGAATGGTAAGTCTTGCAATGCTAGTATTCATTTAATGAATGTTTTTTTTTAAAGATGAAATGGAAATCATTAATGAAGTAGAACTTGGTGCCAAAAGTAGTAATAAGTACTGAACAGTTAATAGTCTGACGGTATATAGTTTTGCTATTGTATTACTTTTTTGTAGATAATTCTAAACGAAAAACGTACGGTGGACAGTAAGAATAAGCCGTGATCCGACCTCCATCCTACTTAGGGCGCATACTAAAATGTATAGTCAAATAGAGCGTTGTTTCACCAACGAATATGAAAGTAAATGCTATATTTTTTTTAGAAATAATTGTTCTCTACTGTTTAACATGAACGTTATTTATATTTTACATTTTCATTCTAATAAAAAAATCATAAATATCATATCCTAAACAAGTTTTCCAGACCTTTATATGCTTTAACATAGGGCTTTCCTTACCTGCCCCCCTCTCCCCCACCCTAACAACAAAACAAAGTAGTTTGTAGGCTTACTCCCGGAGTAAGCGAAAAGTAGGTCAGTGTTTATGAAAGACGTATTGAAACCGATATGGAATCAACAGAGCAGAAATTCCAGGGTGCAGGCCATTGGAGTTAAGTACATCTTGGTTTTACCAGACCACTGAGCTGATTAACAACTCTCCTAGGGCTGGGCCGAACGATTAGATATTTTTTACGTGGTTGGAAACCAATTGGTTACCTAGCAACGGGACCTACAGCTTATTGTGGGATCCGAACCACATGATATCGAGAAATGAATTTCTATCACCAGAAATAAATTCCTCTGGTTCCGCGTTGGCCGAGCCGAGAATCGAACTTCGGACCACCGAGGAACTAGGCCACGGGAGTGCATAGTGTAGGTTGTCGAAATGAGTGGTCGGTGGGAAGGCGAGAGCGGAAGGAAGGCGCAGGAGGAAATGGACCGGAAGTGCGGAGGTGGAATCATTTAAGAGAAAGTTTTGATGGGATTCCTTCGCTGGGGAAAGCGAGGAGGCGCTGGTATATCTGTGCGAGATGGCGAAGTTGCAGGGAAGGAAAGGAAAGCATATTTGAGCTCATTACTTGCTTCCAGGAAATGCGGGAATGTTTATGGAGCGCTTCGGGGAAATGCATTGAGAGGTGGGGAAGGGGGAGGGGGGCGGATTTTATTTTGCTTTTGGCTGTTAGTGTGGGAAGAACGTTTCCTTGTATGATGAGAGTCTTTTTCAAGTATGCTGTGGATATTTTTATGACAAAATTTTCGCATTGTAAAAAAGTTGTTTGTCTAAATCAAAATGTGCTTTGTCTATTTCCATTCATCCTGCACAAAGGGTTGACTTGTTAACAGATGAAAAGAAACTAGAGTTGTACTTGTCTTTTTGGCAATTATTATTTTTAAACGACCATTCAAGAATTTGCCCTTTATATCTTGTATGGAAGGAAAATAGAGGATAAATATACAAGGAATGGTGTCTTGTGCCAAATAAGCCATAGACCTATCTCATAAAAGGAGGGAAGGATAAAGGAATTGGAAAAAAAGAAAAAAAAAAACGGAAGCCGAAGAGAATTCCATGCCATGAATGAACCAAGCAGTTATTGTCATTTGATATATCATTGACGAAAATCCCAGGTCTAAAAGCATTTAGTATTAAAACTACATCACAAGAACATTCAAGATTACCTAGAGTCATCGTTAACCTGAAATTATCCCCTTTCCTCAGATTTAGTTATTCCCTTCTTTATGGCGCAGGCTCCTCATTCCTCTCACTATGCTTCCCGTAACACCCTCGTAGGGGGGTTAGTGTAGGGATTACTTAAGGTTCTTTGAAACATCCCTTCGGCCTCTAGCTGCAACCCCTTTCATTCCATTTACCATACCTCCGTTTATCTTCGCTTTCTCCCATCTTACTTTCCACACTCCTAACAATTGATTCATAGTGCAACTGCGAGGTTTTCCTCCAGTTGCAACTCTCAAACCTTTTTACTATCAATTTCCGTTTCAGCGCTTGGTCTTTGGTCTAAATTCTATATATTCTATTCTTTCCATATCCCGTCATCTTGCTACTTAAAGAATACCTACCGCCATTCATTAATACTGATCATCCATAACGTAACTTAACATTTCAAAACCGAACTAGTCGTCATTTGTATCAATTGCACCTACAAGCGCAATACATTGAGTGTGGAGTAATGAGTACCATATCTCCACCTATTTGGCAGCATAAACACGATGACAAAAACACATCTGTGACTACTATCCTGTCATAGGAACAATACGGGAAATTAAAAGGGGAAGCATATAAATAAATGAAGATCCTCAAAGTTTACAAAGCCTCTTAGTTTAGTCATGTTCAAAATTCTGCTAACACAGCACGCGTTCATGTGGATGGAATGAGTGCACTTTCTACGGTAAAGTAAGAGAGTGTCGGTGGCCTTTTAATATGAACCTGCCTAGCTGTCGTTTTTTGAGTAAGTAAAATCCGTGTATTTTCCAGGCAGTTGATTTTGCTTAGATGGAGTGGCTATGATAAATTTTCGCTAAGACTATTATTAGTAGTTCTTTCATCTTTGAGAATTATACGTAACAGGAAATGAAGGTCCTAATCCCATCCTGTAACACAGCACAAATGGCTTTTTTGGAATTAAATGCCTTTGGATTCAGGTGCACCATGATGGTCACCAGTTTATTGATGAAAACTGCGATGTTTTCCTCTTGTTAACCTTTCAAACCTTTTTACTGTAAATTTTACGTTTCAGCGCTAAATGACCTATTACGTAGGTCCTAGCGCTTTGGCCATTGGCCTAGGGCCCTAGATTCTATTTTCTGTTCTATTCAAGAGTGTTTTAAGTCATTGGGCTCGATATAATCGATGCAGTGGGCTGTGTGGATACAGTGTAACCATCGAATTCGAAGCTAGATGATACAATGAGGGTGACATATTAGGACAGTTCTGTGATCAAAATAGTCGCTATTGACGCAAGGAAATGAAGATACAGAATAAGAAGTGAATATATCAGAGATCAACAAAAGTCACTGAACTGTCAAAGAACCCCCAAATTTCAAGTTTGAATTGGTTTGGGCCCCTGATGAGGAGGAGGAGAGATAATGAATTTCATTATGTTGCAGGAGAGTGATGGGAGTGATAGGGTCACGTAGTAGGGGAAGGCATAAGAGAAGATTGAGGTAGCGTTCGAGAAGACGTGAGACAAAAGGAATAGGCGAAGGGAAGAGGCAACATATAAACAGCTTGAAAATGCTCCTAAAAAGAGCAATCCAGACTTGGTGTTCAGTTGATATATATATATATATATATATATATCTATATATATATATAATATTAAATATATATATATTATTATATATATATTTTTTTTTTTTTTTTTTGTGTGTGTGTGTGTGTGTACACATCTACATACATACATGTAGTATATAGATAGATAGCTAGAATGCACACAATCACTTTCAGGATGATGCGTAAATTTGCAGCTGGTATCATGTTTTATATACTTGAGGGTTAGTAATCATTTCATTTAATTTCCCTTCGAAAAGAAATATTTCCCATGAAAGTTATTCTTAGATCGTAACACACACTAAGGTTTAGTTGTGCGTAGTTTGGGATGTTCTACTTTGGCTTTTGAATTCGATAATCGAGTTCTTTTGGTTTTTACGAATACAGTTACAGTAAGGTCAGTTTTAGATGTTGTGGAAGTAAATAGGTGATGCTGTTAACATTGATGCAGAGAACGCAATTATGAAATAATTAAGTTTTAGGGACAATGTGGATGCTCAGGAGAGTATAGCTGTCGAACGAAGGTTTTCCGATCTATTGAAATGGTATGTTGTGGATTGCCTTTTGTACAAACAACGATCATAACGCACCTTTTGCATCTCATCTTCAAGGCAGCATCGCCTTCAATATTGAATATTGTAGCTGAGAGGTAGTTAGGGCTGCTGTAGAGGCAAATATGTAACATTCAGCAACTTTAATCAGAATTTTTTGGTATCTGACATTGGAAATTTAATTCGACTCTTTTGTGCACCGGTATAACTTCGACAGTTATCGTTTTATTTGGTGTCATTCATTAACCTAAAATTTGCACCCTTATCTAATGATTTATGTGGTGTACTTTAATTTTTCCCCCCGGGGGGGTCGGTTAGTGCTGTCAGTGCACTGCATGCAGTTCACTCTAACATTACTTAAGGGTCCTTGCAGCGTTCCTTCGTCCACTAGCTGCAACCCCTTTCATTCCTTTTACTGTACCTCCGTTCGTATTATCTTCCATCTTACTTTCCAATGTCCCCTAACATTTGATTCATAATGCAACTGCGAGGTTTTCCTCTTGTTAAAACTTTCAAATCTCTTTACAGTCAATTTCCGTTTCAGCGCTTAATGACTTCATAGGGCCCAGCGCTTGGATTGTGGTTCAGAGTCTATATTCTTTTCTATTCTGTACTCGTCTTTGGTTATTTTGAGGCTCTTTTTGGAATTTTAGTAGTAACAGTGAGAGAATTCTTTCGAAAACATATTTAACTCAACTGTTATAGAATTCCGCCTCCCGGATGACCAGCCAGTGAAGCAAGAGAATTCTCTGTTTGTAAATTAAACGATATCGAATATCCATTAGGGTCCATTCCTCCTCCTGCATAATGGAAAAGGGTTTCTAAATAAACGGGAGAAGTTTTCGTTGGGCGGTCCATTTGAATAATTGCCTTTTAATGAGTTTAAAATGTTTTATATTTTAATTTTAATGTGACAACACACGCGGATACATCGTCCTGGAAAGTAAGGTCGCAAATGTTAGTTTTTCATTTGTCTTCCCCTTTCATTTCTTTTACTGAACCGCCGTTCGTATTATCTTCCATCTTACTCTCCAACCTCCCCTAACATTTGTTTCCTAGTGCAACTGCGAGATTCTCCTCCAGTTGAACCTTTCAAACCTTTTGCTGTCAACTTCCTTTACAGTACTGAATGACCTCATCTGTCGCAGCGCTTAGTCTTTGGCCTAAATTTCATAATCCAATTCATATTCCAGATCCTCACTGTTTCTTGTTTTCGACCAATTCCCGAAGAAGCCCACAGCATTTCTAGAAACACCCAAGAAGTGTTGTTCGTCGGGTGGGGTGACCCGTCCATAACACTTTGATGGTAATCTTAACCGTTGGGAGGGAAAGTGCTCAGGGAGGTATTTGTATTTCAGTGTTAAATTGGTCAGGAAAATTGATTTTTGTGAAAAACCTGAAAAGACCGTCTACTAAGGAGAATTATATATGTCTTTCTTTCTACAACTAGTGATCAAATCAGCATGTCATGGAGCGCATTGATTAGTATATTTTTTTTTATAAGAACAGCTAAAAAGCCAAGATTGGCTATTAAAGAACTTTTGTTCCGAATGGTCGTATACGACTGTGTAATTCCTTATTCCTAAGCAAGCTACAGGATAAATAGAGTACTCCATTCATCCTGCTCAAGATCATGATGCAGAATTAGATCGGGGGTCTCTCTCTCTCTCTCTCTCTCTCTCTCTCTCTCTCTCTCTCTCTCTCTCTCTCTCTCTCTCTCTCAATTCTTCTTCTTTGCATAGGATGAAAGTTTTACAGAAAACCAATAAAAGTTAATTATCTATAGTTAGTAGTGGCTCCTTATCCATACTGTATGAGATTTAATTGAAAGTACCTTTTATTAGTGACGTGATTCCCTAATCATTCCCTAACCCAACTTCTCTTCACTTCATGGCCGTGAAGATTTGCGAAATGGATGAATCGAAGGCGCACTACTCTCTTGAAATTTAGATGGCTGTTGTTATGGTTAATGTTTTCGCTTACTCTGGGAGTAATCATACAAAATACTTTGTTGTTATTGTTGTTCTTGGGGGCGGGGTAGGAAAGCCCAAAAAGATCCGGAAAGGGTGTTTCGCGTTGAGTTAAAGGTCCAGGAATTTGAGGATAGAAGATTCATAATTTATTTATTAGAATGAAAGTGTAAAAATGTTTTCTAATGAAATATAACATATTTAATTTAATTTTCATTGGTGAAACATGGCTTTATTTGACCGCAGATTGTAGCACGTTTTAATTTACGTTAGGTTTAAGAATATAATGTTTACAAATTATGCGTGAGGGAGACATCTTGCACGAGAACAGAGTAAGCTGGAGGTCGGATCAAGTCATGTTTCTTTTTCTTTCAAGACATTACAAGGTACAGTGTCAGTTTTGGCTTTACTCACATAATAAATGAAAAAGGCTCAGGATTTTCTTTTTCCTTCAGAGAGAAGTTGTCTTGAATGGAGGGCAATCTTGCCTTGAAGTCGTGCGCCTATTTTATATATTTCCAATTGTAATTTAATTGCTTTTTTTTCTTTCCCTAGGGGTGGCGGCATGGCGGGGTCCAGCGTGGAGCTGGGTGGGCGGGGAATGGGATGCGTGGGCAGCTTGGGCGGCTCACTAGGCCCTGGCCGACGGTCGCGTACGCCCCTCACCGACCTCGCTAAGGTAAGTACACACTTTTTACCCTGTTTTGTACGGTTGGTTCCTGAGATAAGGGGGATTCAGGAGGTTAAGCTGAAGAGAGAGAAAAAACAGACCAGCGCCAAAGGCTTATCTTTATCTCTTAGAAAGGGTTTTAACACCAAAAGGTTCTCAGCATATTCTACTTATCTGGCTGTGTTCATCCATGCATAGATGCTTTCCGAGAGAGAGAGAGAGAGAGAGAGAGAGAGAGAGAGAGAGAGAGAGAGAGAAGAGAGAGAGAGAGAGAGATAGAGAGAGAGATAGATTAGATTAGGAGAGAGAATGATTGATTAACTGATCTGAGTTTGTTTGTTATTTTTTTTTAAGGAATTCTATATTTAAAATAAAGTTCATTTTTCCTTTTTCCTGGCATATTCAGCAGCGTGTGCGATGTCGTAAGCAAATGTATTCCGAATCTGAAAGCGCATTGTTTTAATTTGCATAGACTTAAACAGCAATGGAATCGGAACTCTCTCTCTCTCTCTCTCTCTCTCTCTCTCTCTCTCTCTCTCTCTCTCTCTCTCTCTCTCTCTCTCTCCATACAGGAAATGTTCCTCTTTGAAACCTTTCGACTGGACTTGATTGGATTAATGAGCTACACCTCACCATTTCAGCCTTGAAAAGGAGTTTCCATATACATACTATGGTGTGTTTTTGTCCATATACATACTATAGTGTGTATTTGTTTTTGTATGTATATATATATATATATATATATATATATATATATATATATTATATATATACATATATATACATACATACACACACACACACACACACACACACACCTAACAACTTAAGAGAGTCACCAGATTTATACAAACCACAAAGTTTATGTAGTTAATGGCTAAGCATCAAATAAATAGGAAGTGTAGGCCACCTAGTGATCCTAATAAAAATGACTGGAATGCATCCGAAGGTATTTGATGTACGAGTAGGATGTCTGAGCTTATACAAAATGTAGAGAGGGTGATTTGCCCTTCAGATGACATTGAATACAGCTTCCTTTCACAAATTTATTGATATTATATATTCACTGTATTTCATCCAATGCCTCTGAAGAATGTTACTGTACGTTTCCATTTTCATTCCACTTTTCTAAATATTTAGGTTCCGTATATTGCAAACTCGTAGTAAACCAGATCATCATCTTCTTCTTCTTCTTCTTCTTCTTACTTTACTGAGTCTTATCTCCCACTATGTCGATAGGACTGTCTTCCTTTCAATCCCGTATTGCACGGGGTCTTCCGTACGACCTTAAGCCGGGGATTACTAAGGATTCTGAGACGCTGTAAATCTCGCATTTGTCCTGCGCGAGAGTGCGGCCTCTGCAATAAGATTCCATGATTGCACGCCTCTATTTCAGGACTCGGCTTTCCCTTTTCCGCCCTCTGTCAGCTCCAAGATAGGACCGGCCAGCTGTGTTTGATTCTGTTTTTATATTAACTTATATGTTATTTGCGTTCGTGCGTTTTAGTGTCATCAGTTATTTTTTTGACAGGTTTATTCCAAATGGAAGTCAGATGAGAGAAAATGACTATCATCGGTAAAGATATTATTTTCACAACTGCGTAAGGTATTAGAGGGATATAGAAACAGTTTTATGCTGGATTGATGTGCAATGGTTAGCTTTACTTGTAAGAGAAGAGTGCTGTGTAAGGTATATTCTGCGTTCTCTGTAGGGCTTAGTACTGAGGCAGTGATCAAATTTCTAAAATCCGACTTTCTTCCCAACCCTCCCTTCTGTCTATCGGTGTTTGTTTGTCGGTGTGACGCCAGCAAATGGTAAAGTTCAGTTGATTCATTTTATTCAGCCCCAGTTATCTTAGAAATTTTGAACAGCAGTTTGTTCACGACAGTAGGTAAATTGACGAGCGTTTAATGAACGATGCGCAAAGAATAGTGGTGTCTCATTTAGCAGGTTTTTTATTTTACTTTTTCTCTGTGTAAGATTCTGACGTTCAATTTCCCTTTACTGTTAAGTATTCCGATAGAGGTTTGAATATGTACTTGATCTGAATACCAAGACAGTTTCTGTTATCTTTCGTATCTTCAGTTCGTAGACAAACAGAATTTAATATTCAAGCGCAATAACAAAAGGAAAAATATAATTAGAGCACAAAAAGTTTTTCTTCTTTTGTTATTTCTCTTGGGTATGCCATTTAGTTTTGAACTGTTCTGGCAATTTTAGTTTGATTTTATCCCATATGCAATTCATTATGGCATGGTGCTCGTAGAATAAGTGAAACTATGGCATCTGACGCTAAATGAGATGGAAAGAACAATGGAGTCTCTACTCTAGGTCTCACTCCTGACACTCATTTTAAAGTTCACGACGCTTCATGCAAAGATGATTATACCTGACGTCTTCATCACCCTATTGTTTAAGTTTCTCGTATAGACTAAATCAGCATACTGGTATGCTGACTTAGTCTATACGAGAAACTTAAACAATAAGGTGATGAAGACGTCAGGTATAATCATCTTTGCATGAAGCGTCGTGAACTTTAAAATGAGTGTCAGGAGGGAGACCTAGAGAAGAGACTCCTTTGTTCTTTCTATCTCATTTAGCGTCGGGGACAATTCATATGAGCAAAGCGTTACATCTGGAACTGAAGACGTGGGCGAGGAGGGCAACTTTAATTCTCTATTCAGGTTATCGATTCGTCACGAAATGAGTAATGTATTCAATTTTAAAAAAATGATAATAAAGGAACAGGGTAGCCAGTATCTTGAACCGATGAAATCAATGCCTGTTTATCACTTGAATTGATTCTGGCAGCCCCTTTATGAGTAACTATTATTTTGAATTATGTAGGTGAATTTATGTGCAAAGTTTTCATTCTGAAGCTAGAGAAGGAAAAGTAAAGCACGTTGGGTGTTATTACGGCAATGAAATTGGGGGTGAAAATAAGGTTCTATTTAACGCAGTGTATGTTGTTTTAGGAGTATCGACTTCAAAGAAAACTAAACATTGAAAACGGAAGGAAACGTTTTCTGTGGTTTGTGATGTACTAGGTGATTCCTACTCTTTATTTATTTCGAATTCATACGATACCTACATTATGTAACCATTTTATACTAAATAAACTTAATTCTTTAACAGTGTATTTTGTGTATTGTACATGGACTGTGGGATGTTACTGATTACTCATGAAACATCATGGAGTTTGATCTGAGAATACTATCATTTGCACTAGAAAATGTTTGATTGTCTTAATCATTATTATAATGATGTTGAGTAGTACAGTAGTAGCAAAGAATTCAGGTATTTAAATTTGATATGTCCGTCAAGCCGAGGAAATTCCATCTATCAAGTAAGTGTCCCCCTTAAAAATTGCAAGCGTACGCGTTTTCTGTTAGGGAGGTAAGAGAAAATGTATTTGATATTAAGGCTGACTAAGATAGTGTGATTTTGTTTCCTGGTCATAATGAAAGTTTTAAAATAAATAGAAGCTAAACTACGGATATTGGCAGGACAAAACAACCCGATAAATAATAGTCTCTCAGCAAAATTAAGTTACGATTTAAGTAGCAGAGAGGGAGGGCATTTAGAAGTTAGGTAATACACTAAAGCTATTGAGAAACCTTTGTTTATATATAGGTATACCTAGTACGTCAGCGAGACCGTTTACTTTTGTTATCCCGTTTCTGGATTGTAGGATTATCTTTCTCTTAATGAGATTTAACTGCATGGAGAAGGCGCTTTTTGCAATTGTCATAATTTAAGAAATCTGAACTCGCAAATGATGATTAGTTTCATTTGAACATTCAGGCTAGGCTTCGTATGTTCAACCATTCTTTCAAAATTTCACGTATTCTTTTGTTATTCTTAAATTCTTAAAGTAGGTTCATTCATTTAGAACAAGCTGAAGGACCATGAACTCTCTGAAGCTAGAGGAAAAGAGGAAACGCAAATTTTGTGTGTGTGTATGTGTGTGTGTGTGTGTATGTGTGTGTAGTACCAGATGTGGAAAAATTAAATGAGAGCCGATGAAAAAAGGATTTGAATCTTATAAATATGGTAACAAATAACAAAGTTTTAGAGATGTTTACAAGTTCAATGAAATAACATTAGATGTAAATATGAAAGCTGAATAATAAGAATGACTACAGTGAACTGGAATTATTTTAGCAGAGAAAAATTACATATGCTTGAGCGTGGCCTTCAGGAATGAATCTCAAGCCAAAGGTAGTGGAAGTCATAGCAAGAGAGATATAACATAACACATCTCAAGGATCCAGAATGTTGGTTACCAGGATATATCTTTCTTGAAAAACACTTTCGTTCAATGACTTGCCACAAATAGTAGTATCCTCGTTTTACTACTTTAATATGATGCCTACCTAGCTTTCGCCACCTACCAAAAATTAGTATGCTATCTACCAAACAACCCAATTAAGGCCTATGGCAATTACTTCCTCAAACTATATACAGAACTATTTAGTAAAAAGTGAAGTGTTTAACTTATTTGCATTATCAAAACAACCCACTTAAGACCTATATAAGGCAACTACTCCATCAAACTGTATAACAAAACTATTTTGTCAAAATGAGGTATTTTTCTAATTTGTATAACCAAAAAAAAAAAAAAAAAAAAAAAAAAAAAACCTACGACCAATGGCAATTACTTCGTCAAACTGTATACAAAGCTAATTTCAGACAAAATCATTCTAAAAGAATTTAGTAGAATGAACTATGCTTGGACGAACGATAAATTTTTTCTTCAAACACTTTATTCATTCTTTCTGTATAAGCCACAAGGCAATTTATAGCAGCAAATGTTCAAGAAAATGAAAGGTGGATATCATTCTATAGTAGAAAATGGATGGTAGATATACTAGAGTAGAAAATGGATGATAGATATTATACTAGAGTAGAAAATGGATAGTAGATATCATAATAGAGTAGAAAATGGATGGTAGATATCATACTAGAGTTGAAAATGGATGGTAGATATTATACTTCGAGCCCTCAAGAGTCTGGTCTTCTTGTTGCCTTTATAACTAAAACCCAGTCTGCTTCCTTTTTCTTTTTATTTGGGCATAAGTATAGTGAGGTTGCCACATTCTGCTTGTTCTTCCTTTTACTTTGGCCATGGCTTTCGAGCGAAGTTAACTAACAATATATCATTTCCTCTTCTAGTTTTGTCACACAACTGAGCAATGACTGTAGATCGAAGGTTGATCATCAGACGTTTCACTTCAGCAATCTAGTGGTCTTTGCATCTATCAGTATTTCATGACTCAATTAATCTGGGATTTTATGGGGTGAGCCTGCCAACTGTGATAAAAAAAAAAAAAAAAGTGTCCGTCAACTTGTGTGTGTGTGTGTGTGTATATATATATATATATATATATATATATATATATATATATATATATATATATATATATATATATATATATATATATATATATATATATATATATATATATATACACACACACACACACATATATATATATATTATATATATATATATATATATATATATATATATATTATATTATATTATATTATATTATTATATTTATTATATTTATTAAGTGAGGCAGTTCCTCACTGGACGAGTCTGTTGCGTACCCGCCTACCAGTCTGGTAGCCGGAGTTCGTTCCAGCTCCAGCCATGCGGAATCAGAAGAATGAATATCTGGTGATGAGAAATTCATTTCTAATAGATATTACGTGGTACGGATACCACAATAAGCTGTAGGTCCCGTTGCTAAGTAACCGATCGGTTCCTAGCTACGTAAATAAAAAAATCCAATCCTTCGGGCCAGCCCTAGGAGAGCTGTTAACCAGAACAGTGGTCTGGTTAAACTAAGATATACTTAACATATATAACATATATATATATATATATATATATATATATATATATACTACTATATACATACACACACACACACATATATTATAATATACATATATATATATATATATATATATATATATATAATATATGTATATATATATAATATACTTACTACCATGTTCCTAACTAAGCACTATAATGTTTGTAAAGCGACTGTTCATTCCGTAATGTCCAACGAATTGGTGGAGGAGGAAGAGCGTAGGACAGAATGGTTTAGACCAGGTCTGGGTTTCCCTTGACTTCCGTGGTCCCGAAAGGGAAAATATGCGACAACAGGACGAGAAAGATTAGTCGAGGAATGAAATAGAATGTCAGTGCGGACTTTTTTTATTTTTTTTTTATTTGATAGGGAACAAGGTAACATACAACTTTTTCTTAGAAGTTTTCATGCGTATATCTTTTGGAAAACAATTAAAATTCTTTTCACAAGTAGAAATGAACAACTGTATACGCTTACTTTGTAATAGGAGAAACGTGTGGAATGGAAAAGCATTGCATAAATAAACTACGCAAGTAGAAGAAAAAGTGTTATTTTTCATTCCAGACATACAAATAAGAAATGCCCAAGGAACTGGAATACGCTAGAGAAAAATCCCTGTATTATTGCGGTGAGATTTGGCAATAACGCCTCTGCCGTATCATATTTCGGCCTCTCGTGGCTCTTATTTTACACGTTTATAGGTCCTGTGGGAGGATGATATTGTAGCAAGCGGAGAGAGTAATTACTGATTGCGGCCTCTTGCATGCGGGGCTGCTGAGCCTCTGACCTCGCCGGTCGTTTGGGTACACTTCCAGTACACACACTTTTTTTTTTTTTTTTTTTTTTTGTTTTAGACCAGCAACTTTCCGTCCTTCCGCTTAGCTGGCACCGCAGTTGGTTATCTTTGTAGGACGTCGCGGTGGGAGACGTCACTCAAAATCAGCCTTATGACGCTAGCCAGGTTATCCGAGTAAAAAGTTTGTAGTCGCAAACATTCAGATGATTGCTGTCAGTCTGCTCACATGTTTATTCATTCCTTCATTTATTCATTAAATAACTTTTATCTTGGAGATTTGGAGGCAGATTTAATACATTCAAAAAGCGTAAAGTTGAGGTTAAAGTTATAAACACAAATAAACCACGAACAAAAGGATTTCGAAATAAATAGGATCTTCGTTTTGTTCGTAGGAACATGAATGGTAATTTTTATTTTTAGATTAGTTCCACTAAGTAGAGTGTTAACATATAATTTTAAAACATACAATGCAGAGATTTCCGAAGTTGATTTTTTTATATTCCATGCAGTTTGTCTCCCAGTGTTTACATCGGTGTGTTTAGTTTTAAAGTCGTCGTATAGTATGTAAAGACGAAGTCACATGATCGTCAGCAAGTATTGCCGTAAATTATAGAAATGATGTAGCCAGATGACCATCATGGGCTTCCTGTGATCCATGCATGATGCATGCTGTTAGGAAGTTGCGATTAAAGGAGACAGTCTGTTCGTTCAGAAAGAATGTACATTGCATCGTCTGACAAAGAAGGATAAAATCCTTGCAATTTTCTTGGAGAATCCACTCCTCCGTGATGCAGCTGCAGTGCCACAGAGGACTTCAAGCTATTTGAGAAGAGATTCTCTCTCTCTCTCTCTCTCTCTCTCTCTCTCTCTCTCTCTCTCTCTCTCTCTCTCTCTCCTTTCCCATCCCATCCCATAAGTACAAGTCTCGCGAAGTTTAGGTATGTCTTCAGTAAGGAGAATAGTTGTTTTCGAACTTTCTTAGAACAGGGCTTCTGGGAAGTAATTGACTGTTGAATTCTGAAAGAGAGAAGTTAGTCGTTCATTTCTGTTTTCTGCTACGAATTAAGCGATGCTGGGTAAAATTAACCCCCCACCCCCAAACTAGCCCCCCACCTTCACCCATCCTCGTCCTCCTATTATACGAGTTTTAACAATGATTTAGACAAGAATGCCTCATCTTAT
>NC_087202.1:103510735-103555735 GCF_015104395.2 Macrobrachium nipponense
GACCGGGAACTGCTCTCATTAAAATACGCGGTGTATGTGTATGTATATATATATATATATATATATATATATATATATATATCTATATATATAATATATATATATATATATATAATATATATATATATGTATAACCCCCCTAACAAAATTACACAAATGACAACTCTCACCTGTTGGTAGCGGGCGCCCTCTCTCTGCAAACATTGTCAGCTAGGCTAATAAGCTCACATAAATACAAAAGTATGCTATTTATTACCCAAAGCAGATGAACATAAAATTGAACAAAATGATTAATAAGTCATGTTTAAAAAACCCAAGTCTGTTCCACAAAGAACTGTAAATTATCATTCCACTCTCCTGGATTAGCCTAAATAATCACCCCAAAGTCTCAAAATGTCAACTGGTGCATTTCAATAGTCAGGCTTAGAGAATCCCGTTTCTAGAACAATGATATGGGACCCATCTGTAACAAAGAGATATATTCATTATATTTCCTACTACACAATGTTAAATAATGTATACACTTCACACTTCTCTCTCTTTTCAAAGGCAACTGTTTCTCAGTAATTTAAATATGTGCCATACATATTTGAGATGGGCCTTGCCTCAGCACCTGGTGTCCTCTGAAACCGTCTTCCTTCCTATCTCAAAGGAATGTGCTTTTCTCTTAAGTGTCTTGAACGGCCGGACCTATTATGCACGTACAAACGAATGTACACCTCTACCACACCCCAAGATCGCCCATGGCAACAGCCGAACAGCTATCAATAATGCACACACATCAAATTCCTTCGTTCACAAAGGCTATCTTCAGGCGCTCTTTGTCTCCAAGCCAGAGAAGCTGATACATCATGTAATTCACTAACACACCAATTCATACCTATGATATATATACATATATGTACAAACATATAAACTGTGATAATACGCAAAAAAATATATATACTAATGCCCTTTTATTATGTATCTAAATGATACATTCTGAGGTTGATATTTATATCATCACCAACGATTTCTTTTGCATAACTTGATTGATTTTGCTTTTTTCTAATAAAGTTCAATTAATAGCCCTATTGTTTTCTTTAACATGAACCGAACCTACCTCTTATACATTTTTCGCTGTTCAATTCTCTTCTCCAGCGATATGCAAATGAGACCAAGGCGTTTGTCACATGATTTACTTTTACATGAAAGATATGAAAAATCAATGGAATTATGTGTATATATATATATGTGTGTGTGTGTGTAGAATCTTTCACTCCGAGGATGGGTTCATGTTTATTTAGTTGTATAATAAAATTTAATAACAGTAGTTAGGAATCTCTCTCTCTCTCTCTCTCTCTCTCTCTCTCTCTCTCTCTCTCTCTCTCATATACTACAGTATTTCTGTATACAAAAAATGCATGGCTCAGATAATCATCGCTTCGGTAAATCTGTTGACACCACATTGATTATTTTTGTGGTGATTTAAGTTTTTTGCAAATTTCATTCAGATTAGTGAAGTTCTATAGATGAATTCAGTTGTTAATTCCGTAACACTAATTCACAGATAGGAATCTATTGGCCCAGGTGCACGGTAGTGATATAACTGAGTCTTATCAACTTTAGTTGCCGAAATAAGATTCATTTTGCCATATCGGTTTTAAAGCGTTATATTCTTAGTTGGTGAAATTATCGACTGTCAAAGACGGATAAGAATAGTGGTAGTGAGAGCAGTGATATTGTAGCTCACACAACGAGCGTAGCTTTGCAGTGTTCAGAGTGGAAAAAGTATCTTTTAGTTTAACCTGACCACTGAGCTGATTAACAGCTGTTCTAGGGCTGGCCCGAAGGATTAGATTGTGTGTGTGTGTGTGTGTGTGTGTTTTTTTTTTTTTTTACATGGCTAGGAACCAATCGGTTACCTAGCAACGGGACCTACAGCCTACTGTGAGATCCGAACCACATCGAGAATTGAATTTCTATCACCAGAAATAAATTCCTTTGATTCCGCGCTGGCAGAGCGGGAATCGAACCCGGAGACCAGAGTGGAGCCGGCGCCCTTGGAAGCCTGTAGAAAGCGTCGAGTATGGGAGGAGGGGTGTTAGAGGGGGATGGGGTTGGAGCTGAGAAAGATGTCAGAAGATCAATTAGTAGTTTTGTGTCGCTTTCGAATGAAATTCAAATACAGGGAAAGAATTAATGAGGGAAAATAAAGGCGATTCATTCGGCCTTATGATGGAACAGAATACGATTGCAGACTGGCGAGGATCTGTCCGCTGAATGTAGAGCGGGTATTTGTGATGTGAACTAATAATATCTCGATTTGCCCGTCCACTCCCCTGCAATAAACGGCGTTACCTGTAAGTAGCGATGTCATCCCACAAATGTCGTTGGGAATCTCTTATTTTAGTTTTGAGTGAAATGGTTTGCCGTCTCACAATAACAGTAAGTTATGTTTTAGTAATATGTTTTTGGTCATAGTTATTTCTTTTCTAGTACATAATAAAAGGTGATATATCTTTTCTAGTATCATAATAAAAGGTGTTATTTATTTTCTAGTATTATAATAAAAGGTGTTATTTCTTTTCCAGTATCATAATAAAAGGTGTTATTTATTTTCTGGTATCATAATAAAAGGTGTTATTTCTTTTCTGGTATCATAATAAAAGGTGTTAATTTTTTTTCTAGCACCATAATAAAAGGGGTTATTTCTTATCTAGTATCATAATAAAAGGTGTTATTTCTTTTCTGGTATCATAATAAAATGTGTTAATTTCTTTTCTAGTATCATAATAAAAAATGATGTTTCTTTTCTAGTATCATAATAAAAAATGATGTTTCTTTTCTAGTATCATCATAAAAGGTGTTATTCCTTTTTTGGTATCATAATAAAAGGTGTTTATTTATTTTCTAGTATCATAATAAAAGTTATTATTTCTTTTCTAGTATCATCATAAAAGTGTAATTTCTTTTCTAGTATCATCATAAAAGGTGTTTTGTTTTTTAGCATCATCATAAAAGGTGTTTTGTTTTTTAGCATCATCATAAAAGGTGTTATTTCTTTGCTAGTATATCATAATAAAAGGGCATCAGTATGTAAATGTTTTTTTTTTCTTTTTACCAAACGCACAAACATTTATAAGAATGATTTAGTTTAGAAAGGTCCTTAGACTTGTTTCAGCGCATCTTTTGTTACTTTATATAATTAATTTATTAAACTACATAATTCCCTCCCTCACCCATGTGTCCAAGTCCATTCTCAATTTAAGGAAAGCCAGAATTGTGGCATCTTTCCAATCGGACGAGTTCGTTTCAGCATTAATGCTACTGTTGCATCTATTCAGGGTAAATGTAACTTGAATAGGCTTATGAAACTCCTACCACCCTCCATGTTCCCAGAAAAAGAATACCAGACCTTTGACGAACAGACAGGATTTGTCGCTCAATTTAATCGATTGGTTTCTAATCGACAATATAACTTCTTTGCATATTACTATTAATGGTAATTGCGGTGACTAGTAATTGCGCGGTGCTCGTTTGTGTTTCGGCTCTTTGGTCTAATCGGTTCATGGGAAGAGTGAAGTAGCAGTAATCTACTTAGAAGCCCCACTTAACCCCGGACAGACTCCCCCCCCCCTTTCCCCCATCCCTTCTTCGTATCCCCTGGAACGCAAAAGATGTTGTCTGAAGACTTAGTTGCCATCTGATACCGGCAGCTACAGCCGCTGTGGCCAGATGGAGGATAGTGTTGCCCGCTTCCGTCGCTGCCGAAGTTGGCACTGACAGCTGCTACTACAACAGTGACCTGATTTTTGAAAACTGCCGAGAAGTCTTTTTGTGGTATTAGTAACCAATGGTGAAATGCTTCTCTGCGAGTCTCGGTTATCGTTCATGGAAGTGAATTCGGTGGAAGCCGTTAAGATATCTATGAGAGGGCTTGACCTGTTTTTACCGGATCGTGTTTTCTACAACCCACATTATTGTCGTTTAATTAATATCTCGTTACTGCTGTCGTCGACCCAGTGAAATTCGTGTTCATTGAAAATGGAGATGGGAATCCTTGTCTTTGCCCCTTTTTTATGAGCTGCTCCTTTGCTGTCAGTATGCGTGCTTTGTTAAAGATATAATTTTAGTTTCATTTTTAAAGTTTGATTGTACACCAGCCAGTATTAATCTGTTGGATATAGTCGTTTTAATTATTTTGTCACTTGTATGAGGAGCAAATCGGTTTTTAAGGCAGTGGATAATGACTGTTAGACAATTTCAATTCAGAAATCGTGTGATTTTCCGGTGAATATTTTGTTTCCTTATGTTCTCTTTCTTGGCTGTCGAAATTCATTATTGCATTACTGAATATAAACGCGTTAACAGCCCTTAGCAAACTTTGCAAATTGCTTCCGTTCTTAATTGCAATCAAATTCGTATTGTCGTCTTTTGTCAAGATGTATTCGCCGTTGGTGTCGGAGCCCTTCCCTTGGTTCTGCCCTTTGTCTTCATACCTCTTTTGCCAAGGAATGCCCAACTCTTGTTTCGGCTTTGGAAATCAACTGGACGGTGGGAACCGACTCGGAAGAGGGGTAAGTATTGTTGGGCTAGCGACGTCTTGGCTGTGTGTGTGTGTGTCTGTGTGTGCGCGCGCGTGTGTGTGTGCTTGTGTGTGTGTGTGTGCGTAAAGAAAGAAAGTGCGCAGTTGAAAAAGTGAAGGAAATCTTAGCAGTGCCACAAGTCGCGTTGTTTCCTTGATTTTTATTGTTTATGTATTTGTGAGGTTATTAGTTATTGATTGCTATAATGATTTCGTAATGGAATAACCATAGTGATTAACGGTCTAATAAATAATGAAATAGTTTTCTGTCTCTCAAAATCTGTATACTAATCTATATACAAACCTTCGGTCTTCACATTGGAGGAGATCTATGACCGGTCTCCTGTGTAAAGACCTTCAGGTTTACAAATTACTTTAAGATTTGGATGTTCAGTAATATGTTTTTTACCATTATTATTTCTGATCTAGTATCATAATACAAGGGCATCGGTATGTAAAACGTGGTTTTTTTTTTTTTTTTTTTTTTTTTACAGAAAAGTATCAAGATTCATAAGAATGATGTAGTTTAGAATGGTCCGTAGACTTCCTTCACCTTGATTTTTTTTTTTACTTTATATGATTAATTTAATTAATCATGGTCCAAGTAACATGTGAGTCCTTAATTTCCAACCGTAAGTATGGACAACATGTGAGCCGTTAGCGCAATCTTTCTTCAAGTTTCCGACCAATTTAATCGTTATTTGAATGTTCACAACACCCTCGACGTAGCCTCCGGAGTTATAGGGCTTCCTTTGTCTTCATTTCATTCCGTTATTCTTTCTCACTGGTTTCCACTTCCGCAAGTTGGTTACCCGGAGATAATCGCTTTCACAGAATGTATTTGTAAACACAAGTAGTGCATTTGTATGTGCAGTGTATTTACGCTAAATTGCATCCGTTAGTCCCGACTTAAATGTAATTTTGTATGGTTGCCGTAAATCAAGTAAATTTGAAGATTTCAAAGGTAAAAAAAAAAACGTACATTTCGCCATTTACTCAGCACCATATTATCAAAATGGTCAATTACCTGTTTTCTGTACTGTTGATGTCTTATTCAGAAGTCATTCTTTACTAGGTCCGGTTTTTTGTATTCCGGTAACTTTCTGTTTTATTTATTTATTTATTTATTGACTTATTTATACTTTGTTACATTATGATGTCTGCATGTGGGTCATCCTTCATCCCAGAATTGGACGACCTCGTGTTTTGGTTGCGCATTTAAAGAAAATGTAGAATAGTAAGATTGTTTTTCAGCGAATAACACAAGTCTGGCTGGACTCACATAGATTATTATGATTGCACATAGGAATATATATTAGAGTCAACGTAGTTGTTTTTTTTTATAAAACAAATGTCATTTCTCTACTAGCTTTCCAAAAAATACTTAGGAATGGTCCTGCGTTGTCGCGCTATTGTTGGTTTTGTTTTGTTTTTGTGATTACTGTGAAGATTTTCAAAATGTTTAGCGGAGGATCTTTCCTATATAGTGACCCCCAAGTGTTTTTAGGACAAACAATATTTCTTAGGGGATCATTATCTTTATAATATTTAGTCTTTTGTTTATGTGGTTATGGTAATCCCCAACGGGCTTGTACTAAACAAGCCGCAAAGGTGGATACATTTCGGGTTAAAACCATAGGGGGTCACTATCTGGGAAAAATCCTTAGTGGATTCAGAGGGATTATGTTTTTTTATGATTTAAAAGGCAGTCTTAGAATAAATAATTAGCGAAACTGAATATCTGAGGGATGTTCATGACTTGTTTCTATAATAATTTATTTATTGACCGTTTATCACATAACGAGCGACTGCCGTTATTCGCACTGACCATTCGTTGCAGTGGAATTCACTCTTATCGATAACAGTGAAAGCTTCCGAACGAATGGGATGTGTTATCTTTGTAGAGAAGTGGCTTTGTTTGTCTGGATGGTATCTGCAAGTTTACGAGAGTTCTAGACTGCGCGATAACTATGACGGTGTTGTTTAATTTATGATTAAAGTTCACATTGTTTTGAATTGAAGTTGTTATTTTTTCGAATTTCTCTAATCTGTATTGAATGTTAATCCGGCTGAACTTCATCCACAAACTTATTTCATTATAGGCGGCAGTGAGTGAGTTTCTCAAAGTTAATGTTTTGTGAATAAAAAAATTAATTTTCTGAAACTTTCAGTGAATGTCTTACTGGACATTGCGTTCGTTGTTACATCTCGCGTTTTCAATAAATAAAAAAGAAGTAAAAGGGTTGCATACTTTCAAAAACAGATACGTCAGTCCATTTAATTATCGCCATTTTACGCATTAAAGGGCACATCCCATTGGAGTCTGTCGTGGGTGATGTGCGTCATTTGGAATAATTAATCGACAATTCAAGGGAGATAATGGGAAGATAATTAGAAAGTTCCCAAGGCTGATTACCAGCGATTTCAGCTGATGAGAGTTTTAGAACTGAGTCAGAGAAGGGTAACCTGTGATTGCCTGTTTTTTACGACGGTTGTCGTTTGCTTCTTATTTTACTTTTTTTTTTTTAAGTTTTCCTTAACGCTTGGAAATATATGCAGTTTATTGCCATTCATTTTGCTATCAAATTATATTTTGCATGAACCAGGAAATGCAAGAAAAATTTATCGTATGTAAAGGGATACTACGAAAACATTAAGATCATGCTCACATTTTAAAAGTGCCTGCCAAATGAGAAACTAGAGTTACGTATAGCTCTGCTTGAGAAAATTTCCCTTGAAATCCATGGACCTGTTTAGGACTTCCAGGAAACAGGGCCGGATTTTTATTGGAATTTGTAACCGTACTGTTAGGTTGTCACTTTTCTCGCGCTGTTGATAACCACACCTTTTTATGGATAATTACATATTTATATATATTATATATATATATATATATATATTATACATACATATATATTTACATATATATTTATATATATGTGTGTATAAGTATATGTATGTATGTATGTATTTATATATGTAATTGTGATAGCCACATTGCCCTTTGAACGCCCCCCCCCCCCCCCCCCCTTTTATATACGCTTGTCACTACAAAGCCTTAAGATCCATGTTCAAAGAGATATGAAATTATCATATTTCTTTGAACTTGGATCTTAACAGGCCTTGTAGTGACAAGCGTATCCAAAATAAATAAATAAATATACGAAATAAAAAAGCGGGAAGGATTCGAGAAGTTAAGAAGGCATTGTGTCCATTACAATTACATACGTATCTGGTAAAAATGACTAGTAGATTCTACATATATACTATCGGATAGGTATATATATATATATATATATATATATATATATATATAGTATATGTATATCACATATATACAAAATGTATATATATATATATAGATATATATATATATATATATATATATATATATAATATACACACACACTAAAAGATGAATTCATTGCAACAAAAGTCACGGGGTAGAATCGATTCAATATTCCGAAGGTTTAGAGACATGTCAGTCATAAACATATGCCCTTCCTGTTACGTTTCATTTCCGTATCACTAGATTGAAAGCTTTTTCTTTCAGCAACTAAGCTGGGATTCATGTTGTCCGTGACGAATGCATATAGTGTAATGGACTCCAGATTTAGTACGGTATTTGCTACTTGTTACATCTTTTTTTTCTCTTTTTGCTGCCGTTGTTTCCAAGTGAGGATTGGACAGTATTACTTTTACTTCATTCCTGATTTTCTTTATTGATTTTTTTGGTTGGTTGGTTGTCCTGAATACATACGTAGTACATAGACGATATATATATATATATATATATATATATATATATATATATATATATATATATATATATATATATATATATACACACATACATAATACATACATACTAAATACAATTACACACACACACACACACACACACACACACACACATATATATATATATATATATATATATATATATATATATATATATATATATATATATATAATAAACAGCACAGCAAGAAAACCTGAAATCATTTCTTCGTTTAATTTACACCAACGTGATAGAATAAACCTTACATTGAAATAGTTAAAAGTGAAGGGAATGTTATCTGAACAGTCATATCAATCACTCTATAGTTTAGGTTCAGCTTTCAGTGTCTTAAATGGTGTTCCAAAGGTCCATAAGCTTAATATATCACTCAGACCTACCTTAGCAGCTTATAATTCATCAAATTACCCCATAGCCATATCCTTAGTTCCTCTCCTTATTAATATCACTAACAACCAGTTTACGCATCAGAATTCCGCCAAATTCATTCATGAAATTCTTGAACAAGGGATTAATGTATTTATGGTAAGTTTCGATAATGAATCCTGTTTACAAACGTGCCCCTTAAGGAAACAATAGAAATTACACTTAAGAAGCTTTTCCCTACCGTAACTATATGCAATGGTTTTTATTTAAATAGTTTTAGAAGTCTCCTTGAGCTTGCAGTGATTGATTCCCAGTTTGGTTTTAACAAAAAGTTGTATAAACAGGTTGATGGTATGGCAATGTGGTCACCACTGGGTCCTGCATTCGCCAGTATATTTATGCGTTTCTTAGACAATTCCCAGAGTTATTTCGGCCCTTTGTTTATAGAGGGTTCGTAGATGACATGTTTTGTCAATACTTTTCATCAGAACATTATGTTTACGATGGGAAAGGAATCAAGTAATCATTTACCTTTCTGAGGCATAAATATTTCACGTTAATGGGAGATTTCTCACAGTTATTTTTAGGAAAAAGACGTACTCTGGTTTGGGCCTTAAAGTTCTAAGTAACTTCTCTTTGATATTCAAGCTGAATTCAGTAGAGACATTTTTATTTAGATCCTATTCCTATGTTCCCCCTGTGTTCAGATTGGAATAGTTTTCACAATAAAATATCCTCTCTTAAAGTATTTTTTAAGAAAAACTATTATCCTTCTGACCTCTTTGACTGAATTGTAAAAAAGTTCTTAAACATTTATCAGCCCAGTTTATTGTGTCTCCAAGTTCCGATGTAATTTTCATAGCCATACGTAAAAAATGCAGCATGTAGACGTGATCCGACAATAGCCCTAAGCACCTTGTTATACCCGTATGTTAATTTCAAGTTGGTGTTCAATAACCCATTAACTATAGGCAGACTTTTCACATTCAAAGACATCCTTCCTGAGTTGATGCGTTCTTTCGTTGTCTATGAGTACACTACTTATCCAAAATGTAATTTTGAAAATTACGTCGGATCTACCCGACGCTTACTGAAAGTCCGCATCGATTCCTATAGAGGTGTCAGTCATCGCACTGGCTACATTTTAAAATTAAAAGAATAATCGGCCGTAAGTAACCGTTCAAACTCTTGTAAAACTGACATTATGTACAATAATTTTAAAATACTCTGTCAAACTACCGATTGCCTCTCGCTCCTTCTTTTAGAATCTCTTTACGTCAAGAAACTGTCGCCTTCCTTTGACAACCAAACTACTTCCACACCATTACACATTGCTTAAGTGCCTCTCTCTCTCTCTCTCTCTCTCTCTCTCTCTCTCTCTCTCTCTCTCTCTCTCTCTCTCTCTGACATCACCTTTGATTATTCGGCTCTTCATCAATTAACAGCCAAACATCTCAGCAGTAACTCTAACTAAACGCTCTTCTCTTTTATTTTTTATATTGTATATATAAGTTTTTCTTCTTTTATCTTATTTCACTGAGTTATGTATAGTTTTAATTCTCTTTTAGCTTAAGGCGTATTACAAAACTAGAGTATTTATAACAATTAGCTTATTTTAGTATAATTTTTAATAGTGTAAAGAATTAATTTATCTATATCCCTGAAGATGGGGATAGGATTCCCGAAACGTTGGTGTAAATAAAAAGAAGAAATGATTTCCGGTCTTCTCACTGTCCTGTTTTTTATTAAATTTAAGCTCACCAGGAACGAAATCTTACAAGTTTTATTATCATATTATTATTATTATTATTATTATTATTATTTTATTATTATATATATAGTATATATATATATATATACACACATATATATATATATATATATATATATATATATATATATATATATATTACCAGAGCATGTGGTTTAAATATGGAGATGAAAAGGGGGGGAAAATGAAGCATAGGGTATAAAGCCTGATCGATTTGATCTTAGGGACTCCTGTCCTCTTCAAGATACCTTAAAGAACTGAAAAAGAAACCTGTCAGGATTTATGTATATCCTTCGATTCATTCTTTCTCGGTTTTCCAACCGCAGAGACGACATCAACTTTAATTCCTTGATAGGCGACTGGTCAAAGACGACTGCCTATCGTTGTCTTTGAACCCAAAGGCACAGGTTCGATTCCTGGATGGGGCAGAATCACTTAATATTTATGATTATTCGTTTCGGGTGTAATTAATTTCCATGGTTTAATGAATCTGGTGTGAGTTGATATTTGTAGCTTAATGTTTGTGAATATAAAAAAGATGGCTTGTATGTATGTATTTATTTATGTATGTATGTATATGTACATGCACACACACATACACACACACACACACACACATATATATATTATATATATCTATATATATATATATATATATATATATTGTGCATTTCTATATAAGTATGTATGTATGTGTTTGTGAATGTTTACAAGTATGCATAAATTATGGGAATTATAACACAATAGTTGTAAGTTTTTTCGTCACTCGTTTGTTTACTTTATCCATTTCTTTGTTTTGCAGCCACGTTGGTGGACTGAATACTAAAGGTGCTATGTTTAAAACCACCAACCTTCCCCCGTCAGTCTTACCCCTGCTGACTAAATTCGGAGCAATGCTCAGGAGACCGCTGGCTTTTTAAGGACACCAATGTAATCTTGTTTCTAAACATGATATTCCCATCGTAGGGGGCGAATAGTGCCGTCAGTGCACCTCATGCAGTGCACTGTAGCCATTACTTGAGGTTCATTGCAGCTTCCCTTCGGCCCCTAGCTGCAGCTCCTTTCATTCCATTTACTGTACCTCCGTTTATATTATCTTTCTGCTATATTACTTGCCACCCCTCTCGTAATAATTTATTCTTATTGTAACTGCCAGGTTTTCCTCCTGTTATATTTATCAAACTTTTTTTACTCTCAATTTCCCTTTCAGCGCTGATTGACTTCATAGGTGCCAGCGCTTGGCCTTTGACTTAAATTGTCTATTCTACTCTGTTCTATACATGAAATTTTAGTAGTGAACGTGAAGGACCCAAGTTGTTTCCTTTTATTTTCACTTTCACTTTTAGTGCCTCTAATGACGCCCTTGATTGACAGTAATTTGTCTGAATATGTGCATCAACTTCATTTAGAGCAGTGGTTCTTAAGAGGGGGTATCCATGCCCTCTGTGAACCACATGCTGGGCGTATGAGGCTTGATCTCTGCCTATTTGTATATATTTGATTTTAATGTGTCAATGCATACGTGGGTACGTTTTGTAGATAATTAACTATATAAAACTACAAATGCTTTTGATTTTCTTGTATGTTCTAACCTTAGCTATTCATACCTAAAGTATGTATTAAACTAAGTATATTAATTTATGTTGTCAAGTGGATTTAAGCAAGGGGGTATGGAATTACTGTATTGGGCAATTCATTGGAAGTCTGGAATCATCAAAAGGTTAAGAACCCTTGTTTAGAGAAATAACCGTTACTTCAGACTTGACTTGTTTAGGAAATTGTGATCAACGAGTAGTTCATTTTCTTCAGACTATCTGTGTTACTTGGAAAGAATTATTCAAATTCAGTAACACCACTCATTTGTGTAGGTTGCAAGAAATTAAGTGCAGATGACTTATATAATTGTAAAAGGTTTTTTTTACAACCTTTGAAGAAATACCTCTGCTGTGTACGATTATTTTGGTAGACCGATAACGTTTGCCGTTATTTAGTTTTTTATTTCTCTCTCTCTCTCTCTCTCTCTCTCTCTCTCTCTCTCTCTCTCTCTCTCTCTCTCTCTCTCTCTCTCTGCTCTAACTTTATAGGTCGTAAAGTTCTCTTCTTGTCGATTCTGTACACGTCTCTTGCCCTTCATCTTCTTTTAAATTGGTTTTGTGGCCTTTTGTGCCACGATTCTTTTTCCTAGTCTCGGGCTTTTGGGAATGTACTCCGGATTCTTTTATTGTCTCTTTATACTTCTCTCTCGCACACGAATTTGCGAATTACCCTGTCTAAAAGCTTTTAGCTGGACGCGTTTCATGCTGAAAATCATGAAACGTAGTACGGGTGTTTATAAAGAAAAGTTCGTAAATGTATTGTGTATGTTCACACCCAAACGTTTCACAATACTGGGTAATAAATGAATCGTATTTGGACTCTTTATAAATTTAAACCTGACCGTCGTGCTTTATTCAGTTCTCAGTGCCACTGTGGTTGGCCAAATATCTCAGGGTTTGGGGGATCTCGTTCCCACTTACTCGACATTCAGTTCGTTCTCGTAATTGCCGTGGACAATGAACCTACGGAGAAGAATGGGATCTTTCCTAGATAGTGACACCCAGGGGCTTTGGGGGTCGTTATATAAGACTAATATTTCTTGGGGGTCAGTATCTTTCTGAGATTTACAATATTTTGTTTATGTTTTTACGGTCATTCCCAACAGGCTTGTACTGAGCACGCCGCAAAGCTGGATATCGAGTTAAAACCCTGGTGGGGGTTTGGGGGTTGGTTGTCATTGTCTAGGAAAGATCCGAGGAATGTTTTCATCCCCGTCCTAGTGTGTTAAAGTTAAGTATATCTTAGTTTTACCAGGCCACAGAGCTGATTAACAGCTCTCCTAGGGCTGGCCCAAAGGATTAGATATTTTTACGTGGCTAGGAACCAGTTGGTCACCTAGCAACGGGACCTACAGTTTACTGTGGGATCCTAACCACATTATATCAAGAAATGAATTTCTGTCACCAGAAATAAATTCCTCTGATTCCACGTTGGCCGAGCCGAGAATCGGACTTCGGACCACCGGATTGGTAGCCAAGCAGGAAAACCACTCGTCCAACGAGGTGACGTCCTAGTGTGTTAGCCCGATATTTCAAGAACGAGCAAACGGAATTTGATGAAATTTGTGAATTTATCTGTTGGTAACCTCGCAATGGTCAACTTTTTGAAGGAGAAATGTGGAAGTGGTCATGATCAATTTGACACATTTTAAAGTTTGAGCACTTCATTCCCTGCTAAATATTTATGGTAAACTCCTCGTATTGATAAGTTGTAAATGTAATCTTTCAAAGATTAAGTATACAGTTGTAGGGTTGCAACCCAAAAAAAACTACTTTTTTCGGAAAAAACTCCAAGATTTAATTTTATATTTTTAAAACATTTATTCACCTTCTATTGACTCCAAAACTGCAAAAATGACTAACTTTGCTTATATTATGCCTAGAGTTTGGGTAACAAGGCAATTGAACACTGGAAAAATAAAAACGAAGGAAAGCATCACCCACTTGAGATGATGAGTGTTTGTGTGCATAACTACATGTATATCATTATAATTACAATATTTCGCATTTGAACATTGAAATGTTCAATTATCAAGCAACTTTACTGTTATTTTTCCATCATATCGTGAAACCTTGAAGTACTGGAGTCAGATATTTCAGTTTCAAAGCATTTGAAGAGGAAGAGAGGTATGACAACTATGTGATTTGAAACAGTTGGCAACAGTTCTTTGAAAGTATGTATGAAATAGTATGATACATGACATATATACGTGTTCAGTATCAAAATGGTCAACTGAAACTTGTATCATACATGTATCAGATTCAGAGGTATGAAAATGTATGATTGGCAACCGTTCCTTAAAAGTATGTAAGGTACAACACCGTGTTCAGCATCAAATGCGTTCACCTGAAACTTGATTCCTCTAATTCCTCTAATCTAGAAGGAAGGTGTGATCTTCAATAACATCAAAGCGCCTCATTGGCGTGGTTGGTATGGTCTTTGCCTGCCACCTTGGTGGCCGCGAGTTCGATTCTCTGGTATTCCATTGAGGAGTCAGATGTGTATTTCTGTTGATAGAAGTTCACTCTCGACGTGGTTCGGATGTCACGTAAAGCCGTTGGTCCCGTTGCTGAATAACCACTGGTTTCATACAACGTAAAAACACTATGCAAACAAACATCAATAATATCAAAAGTCTTTAGTAACTATACGCGAGGTTTTCAAAAATGGAGAAATTGGATGCAAGGAAAAAACGAAAAAATACGAAAAACGTTTTTTCCAAAAAAAAAAAAAGAATGATAACTTTCTTTTCACAACCTTATAGAGGTGTGACAGGTTACAATTTTTACGTAATACTCATTTATATAACAAGTTCCTAGTCTGAAAATCAATCACAACAATCATAGTAAGTTATAACTCTCTCTCTCTCTCTCTCTCTCTCTCTCTCTCTCTCTCTCTCTCTCTCTCTCTCTCTCTCTCTCTCTCTCTCTCTCTCTGTTTATTTGGATTTTATAGAAACTACTATGATACCATGAGGGCAGAAGTAATTTCACACGAAAACGGAAGTTTGACCTTAGATCAAACCTCCATTCTCTATATTCTTTTTACTCTTTTATTTGTCCCGTAGGGGGTAGTGCTATCAGTGTACCTCATGCAATACACTGTAGGCATTACTTAAAGTTCTTTGTCCCTACTGGAACCCCTTTAATTCCTTTTATTGTATCTCTCTTGATATTCTGTTTCTTCCATCTTACTTTTCACTTTCTTCTAACAATCGATTCATCGTGCAACTGCTTTGAAGTTTTCCTCCTGTTACACTTTTCAAACCTTTTTAAAGTCAGTTTTCGTGTCATTGCTGAATGACCTCATAGGTCCTAAATTCACTGCATTCTCTGCATTTTAATTTATCATTCTAAATTTCATTCCTAAAAGATCCGTTAGATTTTTGGGGGAAGGAGATCTTCCCAAGAAAATTGGGGCCATCCTGAAGAAGTTCAGTGAGTCGAGAGTGGACCGAGGGTCGACGGAAGACTATTTTGCAGGAAATCTCCCGCCGTCGAGGCGTCGTCGCTCGGTACGAATGGCGTCGGGCAATTCTTGAACCCACTCACTCGGAATTATCAAGGATTTCTATGTTACACCTCCCTCTATGAAAAGGGATTGTATAAATTATTTTTTTTAAGTAGTTCCATGCATGCAATAATGACAATTGAGCAGTTCTTGAGTGGGGTCCATTTAGTACAATTATAATTTTTATTTTTTGCTTTATTGTTCAATAAAAAAAAAGGGGGGGGGGTTTGTTAGGATGACTACAAACTTGGGAAATGTGTTGATATGTAGTGATACCGAATACTCTAAGAGCTGATGACACTTCAAACAAATTTTCTCGCTGTGGGAAAATTTCATTTAGTGCTGTTTTGATTGCCCAGAAAAATGACAAACGAGATGCGTCCCGCCTTGACAGTTCTCTTAAAATGAACAACAATCATTCCTAAGTTTTAGCACCAACTTCCACTCATAGTAGATCCTCTTTTTTAAGAAGATTTGAGGGAGCGAAAACCAGACAACTGTTTAAAATAGCTTTTAAGTAATTAATCTTTTGATTTGTCACTAGATGTAGGACATATGAAAAAATGGGGAAAAATTTGCTAAATAATTATGTTATCCCCATAAACATCTTGCACTCTTTCTTATTACAGGACATGGGAATTTCGCATTACTATCTGCTTTAACTAACAGTATGGTTCAGATGTCCATCAATTGTAGCTTTAAAAATCCTCGTTATTGAAGCTTTACAAATAATGCTTGGAAAATTCGTCAGTGAGTTTTCGTGTTAGTGTATACAATAGCGTAGCTGAGGTTGGTTTACGGCCATCTAAACAGAGTGATTCCTTTTCAGGAATATTTAGGAATCATTATTTCCTACCTGGAAGGCATGACTGTTCTGGGATGTGTCAGGATCGTGTGCTGGATTTTTCAAAAGAAAAGCAAACTGTTTTCGTACATTGGCAGTATTTTTTAATGTGGGTACAGAATGACCAAACAAAAGAGACTAAGAATAAATGAGCAGACAGCTTCCTGTTTTACAGGAAAATTAAAACCGATTTTTCTGTTTGTGTTGACAGATTATTTCAACTTCATTTGATTTTTTATTCTTGCAAAAGTGATTGCGTGAGAGGATGAAGCTTTTGTATCATGGTTTTGTGGGAGTTTGACTTACTGGAATTTTTGTATCGATATATATATATATATATATATATAATATATATATATATATATATATATATATATATATATATATATATATATATATATATTATTATATTAGCAGCTTTAAGTGTATCCAAGTTTTTTATAGAGAGGAAAAGAATATATGAACAGTCTTCATCTAGAAAAATTTCCTGCACGTTTCTGCATTTTACCGTATTAATTCTAATTCAGCTTTGTAAAAAGTTTCGCTCTCTCGAGCAAGGAACACGGCCAGTTGCAAGAAGTTAAAATAAAAAACAGTTTTCAAGATGTACATTCATTAAAAAAAAATTGCTGTCTGTAGGTGGTGCCTTTCAATATATAAAATATTTTATCTTATTTCTAAATTTGCACAGGGACAGTTGGTAGATGCGTGGTTTTTCAGGCGCATTTTATCGTTTCGAAATGTTATATTTTGACGGTCATAATATAAAGATTATATTAATGTGTACTAGCTTTCCTTTTCATTTCGTAAATCAAGTGATGGCCTCAGTTATATTTTTCGTTACATGCCCGGATTGTCATCTTGACGCTGGAGAGAGTTCTGCGCCCCAATGCATGAACTCTGCCTACCTATTTTTGTCTCGTGAATGCCATCATAAATTACCAGTTGTGGCTGTCTGCTGTGCAGCTCGATCTCGGAGATAAAGAGAAAATGCAATTAGAACAGCGACTGGGGGGAAGAAAGGAAAGAAAAAGCGCCGGTGGGGCGGAGTTTTTGAAGTATTGACAAAGTTAAAGGTACTGTTGTTTGAGGTCGAGGAATGAGACCCAGAGCTATTTCGAGAAGCAATACACTTCATCCCGATCATCGTCGATCTGCTCGAGGTTTCTTCCGTCCCACTGGATGAGATGAGAGCTCATATTTACACACACACACACACACACACACACACACACACACACACACATATATATATATATATTTACGTATATGTATGTATATATAATGTGTGTGAGCGCGCACGTACTCGCTCGTGTGTACGTATGTATTCCTGAAAGGTGGGCAAACGCGTCTTTAAACAGAAATATTAAACGAAATACGACCTTTGTGCGCATGGCCTGTTATTGTGGCCGATTGGTTGCATCGCCTTTGAACATGGTAGCCGGAACCTCTTTGTTTTTCGTATGGTGAGAAAATCATAAACTGAATTGTAAAGTAATGTGGTGTAATATTCAAAATCATCCGCTTAAAACATAATTAAGAAAATTGGAGATATCATTTCTATATAGCCAAAATATTATTTAGGTCGAATGCAGAAATACCGACATCAATATGAAATCGAACCCATCCCAAAGAGATAGATTCTTTGCGTGGAACATGCAGTGAGCCAGGTGGGCGCTGTGGCTAAGTCGGGAAGTGCTCTGCTATATTTGGTAGTCCACCAAGTTGTCAATCGACACCTATATATATATATATATATATATATATATATATATATATATATATATATATATATATATATATATATATTTATACATATATATATATAAAATATATATTTATATATATTATACCTATATATATATATATATGTACTAATATATATATATATATATATATATATATATTATATATACACATACACATACACATATATGTACATATCTATAGTAAACTTGATATTAGTCTAATGTTTATCATACTAAAGGAATATCTCTCGCTCTGAATTTTTAGGGAAAATATAAATATTAGTTTTTACTCTCTTTTGGCACTAAACCGTTGATATATTTTTTGCACTTTGTTTTACTACGGTTCTATATTTATGAAAGTAATGTAGCTTTATGTCATTGAGTTTTTTTTACATTTGTTTTCTTTGATTGGGTTTTCTGTGATTAATATAGCATTTTGCATATGGTGAAATATTGTTGATGAATTGGGTACAGGCCATTTTGTCTCAATTTCTCGTATACTATTCTTTTCAGGTGAAGTTTATAAATTAAAATAAAAGTCCCTTTACTGGTAGAAAGTTTTGAAAGTTTTGTCTAGTCAGTTTATTTATATGTACTTTTTGAAGTGGATGTCTGTTCGGAAAAAGGGGGAGAGTTATTTATGGAACCAAATTTCTCTGCATTTGTTTCAACAAGAAAGAGAAGAAACCAGAATCGGATTGAATGCAGGACATCGCTCTTTTAGTGTAAATCATGTCATGGAGATACTCAAGTACCTATGACTGAAGAGTTTTATTTTTTTATCGTTTAAATTAAACTTCAATGCAAAGCTCCGTGAGGATGCTCATCGTCTGAATTCTCATTTAGTTCGTTTTTTTTTTCTTGTCCTCAGAAATTATAATTGTGATGTGGATCTGTGCTTCGGAGTGAAAGTCAAAATCTAAGTGACATTGATAAACTTAAAATTAAACCTGTGTATAGTCAGAATTTAAATAAAAAATTTAAAAAGTCATGCTCTATAGGTAAACAACGTTCTTGAATGATGTTACTACTTTTCTTGTATGAGTATCGTTTTGATGCTTAAGAACTTAAGACAACTAAAAACCATCAACAAAAAATGCGGAGAGGAATATAAAGCAAATTTTCTGGCAGAAATTAGAATTTTCTTTCTAATATGATTTAAGCCTGTATTATTTGACTTATGTCAATGCGATGACGGTCATTGATGCCATTGGCAATAATTCCACACATTTATGCCGACATCTTGCTTGTGTGTCTTCCAGTTTAGTCTTGTGTCAGGGGAATAGTGGGATAGGGATAGGGAGGGGCACTACTATATCCCCATTCCTTGTGAGTGAGTGGGTCAGTGCGGCTGGCTATTGATTCTGGTGTCCCACTTGTGGCTGAGAGTCTCTCTCTCTCTCTCTCTCTCTCTCTCTCTCTCTCTCTCTCTCTCTCTCTCTCTCTCTCTCTCTCCACAACACCGATCACATAACGAAATACCTCACACATGAGTAAGATTCAGTTATTCAGTTGTATTTGCCATCCATCCCCTGAGGGTTTTCTCACGAGGAACCAACAGGCTGTGGGATTTCCTGTCTGAGATTGTGGTGCACATAGATCATTGTACTTTGAATCTACGTATGCTTCCGTAAGTTTGCTCTTGACAGCAGCATCACGGAAGGCAAAACGAAGTCTCCTTTTTCACTGTCGTATCCCAAATACCTCATCTGATTATTTCGGTTTAATTTCGTGGCTTTAATTTTATTTATTTATTTATTATTTATTGAAATGACGTCGTGTGGTTATAAAGTAGTTTGAAATATTTTTGTCATTGAATGAAGGTTGCCCAAGTTTTTCTTATACAAGAACTATTGTGAACTCCAGAAAGAAGACTTTTAGTTATTGTCGTGAAAAGCAGCTATCTTTTTTTTGTTATTATTAACGAAAAATCATGGGCCCTTTTGAGAGTTAATCACATTCACTTGTAGATGAATGGTTCAGATTTAGGCGAGCATGATGTTAAGCGGTCTTAAACACGACTCCAGTCAAGTCAAGACGCATATGATATGCTACATATAGTCTCGGTTAAGCATTGTTGTATACCTCACTGAAATGAATGTGAAGACTAGTAACACATTAGCGCTAGTATTTATCTTCTTGCCGTTCCTTTTAAACCTTATTGAAGGAATTTTCATTTTAGAAATTATATCTATCTATCTATCTATCTATCTATCTATTCTATCTTATCTATATATATATATATATATATATATATATAATATATATATATATATATATATATATATATATATATAAATAAATAAATAAACTTTGATTTTTGTCACCTACCCCGTGACGTTTTACATATCCTCAAATTAAGTTACAAATATTGGGTAATATTCAATCGCTATACCATTAAAAGTAGCTAACACAAGGATAATGTAATTGTAATTGATAAGTGCTTCGTCAACAGTGGGATTCGAACCTCTGCCTGGTTTGGAAACCTATGGACAACGATCTCAGACCACCTAGCCATCAAGTCTGACTGCTAGTTGAAATTAACCGACAGGAAGCGCGTATAGCGTAACTTAAAACACACACACACTTATTATATATATATATATATATATATATATATATATATATATATATATATATATATATATATTTAATATATATAATATAGCTACACACACTACCATTAGCTTATATTCAGCTAGAAGTTTCACTTAAAGCTTTAACTTTTATCTGTGAAATTACTGCAGTTTTCAAGTGCTTATTTTTTATGTTTATCAGTAAATTCTCATATTTAAAATCTACCGAAGTGTAAATAAATCCTTCGTACATAAATAGAAACATTTATGCATCGATTATTTCAATATAGTGTATAAGCTGTTTAAGCTGCCTGACAGTACTGAAAAGCGACGATAGTTGTGCTAAGAAAAAATACCGATGATTTCCCCTAACGCAGTTTGTTGGTTGTGATCGAGTTTTAGGAGAGTTTGATCCAGAGCGTTTGAGCGTTTACTGGCCGACATCTTTTCGCTCTAAGAGGAATTTGGGGTCAGAAGGAGAGAGAGACATCTCGTCGCTTTAAGGGGCGTTTTGGATCGACCGTTCAAGTCATTCCCGCATCATCCCCCGTGTTCGGAGTCCCAGAGAGAGAGAGAGAGAGGGAGAAATATGAAATGTTTATGACAATGCCACTGATTCCAATACTAATTAATTCCCTTAGGGCGGTAGTGGTGTCAATGCACCACATGCATTGCAATGTACGGGTTAGTAGTGTCAGTGCAATTCATGCGGTGCAATGGAGGCATTCCCTAAGGTTCTTTGCAACGTCTCTTTCGGCTCTTCAGCAGTACCTCCGTTCGTATTCCCTTTCTTTCATCGTACTTACAAACCCTCTCCAAACAACTAATTCATGGTGCAACTGCTTTGAGGTTTTCCTCCTGTGACACCTTTCAGACCTTTTACAGCCAGCGTCCGTTTCAAGCGCTCAAAAACCTCACAGTCCAAGTGCCTTGGTCTTTGTCCTAGATTCTGTATTCTATTCCATTCTATACTAATTGATCATTTGAACGTTTCCGTCTTGCAGACATGTTACGATAAATTCAGTGAATAAACTATGATGAATTTAAGAGATATATATTGGCTTTGAAAGGGTGGTTACATCAGCATAAGGGATTCTATCCTTACCAGAAAGAAGAGACAGGGATGGTGGTGGTGGTGGTGGTATCTGGCGTATACTAGAAGGAATACGAGATCTTCTCTGCTTTGCGCTTTAGATGAAATACTAATACCTGCGGTTTTCATTTTTCTATGGTCTCCTATAAAAAAACCAGGGGAGTGAGCGAATTAATACTTAATAATATATATATATATATATATATTATATATATATATATATATATATATCTATATATATATATATATATAATATTTTTTTTTTTTTTTTTTTTTTTTTTTTTTTTTTTGTTGTTGCTCTATCACAGTCCTCCAATTTGACTGGGTGGTATTTATAGTGTGGGGTTCCGGGTTGCATCCTGCCTCCTTAGGAGTCCATCACTTTTCTTACTATGTGCGCCGTTTCTAGGATCACACACTTCTGCATGAGTCCTGGAGCTACTTCAGCCTCTAGTTTTTCTAGATTCCTTTTCAGGGATCTTAGGATCGTGCCTAGTGCTCCCATGATTATGAGTACGATTTCCACTGGCATATCCCATGTCCTTCTTATTTCTATTTTCAGATCTTGATACTTATCCATTTTTTCCCTCTCTTTCTCTTCAACTCTGATGTCCCATGGTATTGCGACATCAATGAGTGATACTTTCTTCTTGACTTTGTCAATCAACGTCACGTCTGGTCTATTTGCATGTATCACCCTATCCGTTCTGATACCATAGTCCTAGAGGATCTTTGCCTGATCGTTTTCTATCACTCCCTCAGGTTGGTGCTCGTACCGCTTATTACTGTAAGGTAGCTGATGTTTCTTGCACAGGCTCCAGTGGAGGGCTTTTGCCACTGAATCATGCCTCTTTTTTTGTACTGGTTCTGTGCAAGTGCCGGGCATTCGCTTGCTATGTGGTTTATGGTTTCATTTTTCGTATTGCACTTCCTACACATGGGAGAGATGTTATTTCCGTCTGTCGTTCTTTGAACACATCTGGTTCTTAGGGCCTGATCTTGTGCCGCTGTTATTATTCCTTCAGTTTCCTTCTTTAGCTCTCCCCTCTGTAGCCATTGCCATATGTCATCGCTGACTAGTTCTTTAGTCTGTCTCATGTATTGTCCGTGCATTGGTTTGTTGTGCCAGTCCTCTGTTCTGTCTTTCATTCTCCTGTTTCTGTATATTTCTGGGTCTTCGTCTACTTTTATTAGTCCTTCTTCCCATGCACTCTTTAGCCACTCGTCTTCACTGGTTTTCAGATATTGCCCCAGTGCTCTGTTTTCGATCGATGTTGACGCAGTCCTCTAAAACTTAGTAGTCCTCTCCCTCCTTCCTTTCGTGTTATGTATAGTCTGTCCGTATTTGCTCTTGGTGTAGTGCTTTGTGTATTGTCATATGATTTCCTGGGTTTTCTGATCTATGCTGCGGAGTTCTGCCTTCGTCCATTCCACTATTCCTGCGCTGTATCTGATTACTGACACTGCCCACGTGTTTATGGCTTTTATCATATTTCCGGCGTTGAGTTTTGACTTGAGTATCACCTTGAGTCTCTGCATATATTCTTTGCTGATCGTGTCCTTCATCTCTTGGTGTTTTATATCCCCTCCTTCCATTATTCCCAGGTATTTGTATCCTGTCTCATCTATGTGTTTGATGTTGCTCCCATCTGGTAGCTTTATCCCTTCAGTTCTCGTTACTTTGCCTTTTTGTATGTTGACTAAGGCGCATTTTTCTATTCCAAACTCCATCCTGATGTCCCCAGATAAAATCCTTACAGTCTGGTTTAGGGTATCTATTTCCTTGATGCTCTTACCTTACAGCTTGATGTCGTCCATGAACATCAGATGGTTGATTCTGTTGCCTCTTTTTTTGAGTTGGTACCCGGTATGCATCTCCTGTAGTACTTTTGTCATGGGAATCATGGCTACTACGAAGAGTAGTGGGGACAGTGAGTCGCCCTGGAAGATCCCTCTCCTGATATTAACCTCTGCTAGTCTTATTCCAGAGCTTGTAAGTATTGTATTCCAGTTGCGCATTGTATTTTGAGAAGCTGATGGGTGTTTTTCCTCTGCCCCATATATTTTCAGGCATTCTATTAGCCATGTGTGTGGTATTATTATTATTATTATTATTATTATTATTATTATTATTATTATTATTATTATTATTATTATTTATTATTATTATTATTATTATTATTATTATTATTATTATTATTATTATTATTATTATTATTATTATTATTATTATTATTATTGTACTACCTTGGTCGTTTAAATGACAAAAGTAAAACTTTCAAGTTGCATCTTACTAAACATTATCTAGTATATACTACTACATTGTTTGTTACTTTTTCAAGCTGTGTGCTTCCTTGGTGTTCATAAATTTAGGTGAGAAAATTAGGCAGTGGTAACAATGATATTGTTTTGTCCCCTTCCTGTATAAATACAAACAGTTACCGGAGTAATTACTTAAACTAGCGTTTATCATGCGTGAGGTGCATCCATAATGTAGATCATGACGTTAGTAGGCTTTTCCATGCAATGGTTATCATACACAGATGTCAGAGGCAGTTTATTACTGGTCTATATGGTTCCAAAAATTAATTGTACATTGCTAATGCTCGATTTCTGGAAAATATATTTTACGACAACTTGCAGAAGTTTTTGTTTTCTGCAAATTTAACTCGTCATTTTAATCTTATATTTTTGTTCAGATTCTTTTTTTTTATATTGACTGCGATATATCATAGTTTGAAATGACACAAAATGTATACCTGATATGAAAACTAACTCCGATTAAAGAGAGACATCCATAAGCACGAACACGTCAGAGAGAGAGAGAGAGAGAGAGAGAGAGAGAGAGAGAGAGAAGAGAAGAGCGAGAGAGAGAGAGAGAGAGAGAGAGAGAGAGGTTGCATTGCTGGCGCTCTGTTACACGCCAAAACACTAAATGGATGTGTATTGTGTTTTGCACAGAAGAATTGTTCTTGCCGTTTGTTATCTTTGTTACACTGGCGTCGAAGCGAACATCAAAATTTACATCATAGTTTGCTGTTGCTTTTTCTTGTACTATTTATTTCATCTTAACAACATTTCGATCCATGTGTAGATTCATTGTAATTAACCCTGTTTTAATCCAGTGTGGTTTTCATACCATTCTTACTCGGATAGTTACAACTCATCAGTGGATGAATTTTGTTAAATTGCTTTCAACTTGTAGAATATATAACATTTCGCATGCATTTATGTTTCTCCATTAACTGATGAATGGAATGGTTGTAGTGCAGAGTGTTGTAAGTATAATTAAAAAAGGATAATAAAATTTTACAAGTCAAAGGAAAGAGAAAATTATCATTATGCCATGTTACAGAAGGAGAGCATAAAGGAATTATTGTATTGCAGCTTATTTGAAATAATTAAAGAAAGGCGATAATAAAATGGCACGAGTCCAAGGAAAGAGAAAATTGTGATTATGCCTCTTTACAGAAGAAAAGTTTAGAAACACGTTAAGAGCAGCTGCCCATTACAAACGTACAATTGAGCAAATACAGACTGTTTCTCCAGTGGAAAGAAGTACCCCGTTAAAGTCACCTGTGTGCATTAAACCATGGTAGGTAGGATGGGGGTGACTACACCCCAGTACTCACAACCCCAGAGGATGGACAGTGCCACTCGGGCTGCCCCCACCTCTGTCCTGGTCAGGAAAGAACCTGGAAGACAACTCTACTCACCAGTTGGGATAGGAAGGCTGTTAAAAATGACGGTAGTTCTAAACACTGTTGTGCAGGACTGCAAAAAGGACTCTTGAGAATAATGATTATGTATGAGATACGAATAAAGGTTTTTATTATGAACATTCTTTTGCCATCGTCAAGTTCCCCTTTTTAGTCATATGACGTCTACGAAAGGCCTAGTAAGGTTTTCCTTTACTAAGATTTAGAAAAAATGTATTCAAAATTATTTATAAAATGCGAAACGTGGAACTGACTGGTGCATAATGTATTTTTCTTCTTCATTGAAACGGATAATCTTTTTGTGCTGTTTCAAGTATAAAATAAAAGAATTTGGGGACCGAGAACAAAGGGTTGTTGTCTTGGCGGGAAATACACCGTTGAATCATTTGTATCGGAATTCCGATTACAGTATAAAAGTCGCTGCTGGTACTGTTGCTGAATACCTCAGCTTTAATTAGATGAGTTGAACCTTGCAAAAAGGGACGACCCTTTTCCCTGGTAAAAGTGCTATTGCTGTTTTTATGGGTAAAACCGATATCATGGGGTCGGGCTAAGAAAACCAAATATGTGTTGCTTGCTGCCGTGATATGGACACTAATATTGGATTAAAAACAGGAGATACGTAAAATTCTTCAGGTTTATGTTATGCATGCTCGTGTGAGTGAGAAATATGATCATTATACAGTTTTATATGTTACTTTCATATCTGTACATACATTGTGCCAGACTTCTTTTTAGTAACGATTTACGATTTCCCGCAAAACGTTTCTTTTTTATTTTAAGAGATGAAATCAAGCGAAGGCTTTAGAAAATGACTCTGAAAACAACTTACCCTGAATCTCCAACTTTTCTTGTCTTCCTCGGCGACGGCCACAAACTACACTACAAAGTCAACCATTATACCTGCAGGAAAATGGAAACTTTGATTTGATTGTTGTTGACTCTCTCTCTCTCTCTCTCTCTCTCTCTCTCTCTCTCTCTCTCTCTCTCTCTCTAAACCTGCGTAATTATATTAAAACATTACCCCCTACACTGACATTCTCTCTCTCTAAACCTGCGTGATTATATTAAAACATTACTCCTACACTGACATGTCTTAATTCCATCCATCAGGCAAGCAGGTTACCAAAGACGACTAGAAAGCTTCAACATTTATGGCTTAGAAATACAACGATTGCAAGGACGACTAATAGAAACATTCAAAATACTGAAAGGCAAAACAAAAGTAGACAGTAACCTTATTCGCGTTAAACGAAAACCAGACAAGAAATAATGGATGGAAACTAGAACTGAAGAGATACAACACATCCCATTGTGGGAACTTCTTTACATGCAAGACATGTGACACATGGAATAAACAGCCACCCGAAGTTGTAAACAGCAAGTGTGTGGAAGAGTTTAAAAGAAAGCTAGACAAAATCATTAGGACACTGTGAATGAACAGTAAAACCTGTTCCAAGAGATAGGTGAGCACACGATGTCTCCTCGGATGGACTAAGAAGTCTTTGAGACATCTTTATCCTTGTAAGTCCTTGTTACATGTAAATTAGAATTTTTGCCCTGAAATATGGTTAAGGTTCATTAAATCGGCAGGACTAGTACTGATCATTCACTCGCTTTTGTAACTTAACACCAAAGTGTTCATGCATTTGGTTTGTGAACCCTCTTCGAAAATTTCAGAGACTACGGTTTGTGAGAAGAAATAATAATAATAATAATAATAATAATAATAATAATAATATGCGAAGGTGAAAGCACTGCTTAAAGCAGCCATTGGAATGGCTTCAGGCGACGGCTTGAGAACCTTAATTTTTCTTCTCTCTCAGCGGTCTGATGGGCTTCAAGTCCTAACCTGACTTGATGCATTGTTTGGAAGACCTGAATAGCCAGCTGAATGGGCAGTGCTTCAGCTTTTAGCGGCCGGGATTCATTTCTTAGCCCAAAGAAGCTCTCAGGGTCCAGAGGTTCCTAATGAGAGGTGCATCGTCAGTCACTTGACCTCGTCCGTTGCGTCACGGGCAGCGTTCGTGGAATCTCGTCGTAATTAGGTTTCGAAAACCACTTATTGCTGGTGTAAGAACCTCCTCTAGCATTTGGGAAACTGAGGTTTTAGCTTCAATTTCTGTTGTATTCGTTGTCATATCTACTTGATTTCTCTAGTTTCCAAAGGCCTGTCAATAAATTTATGACCGGTAAAGGTATTTTTAGAGGAATCAATTAGCATAATGATCATGATACAGTATTTGAAATATTAATGTACAATTAATATTTTTGGTCATTGTACATTCTTCAGTTTCAGTCTGCTTATAATCTTTGAAATTTCAACAAGCAGGTCTCCTACTTATATAATACACTTTTTATTGAAGCATTACAGTAAAGGGACTTTCTAAATAAATGCTGAGCTTCAGTTGGAGTTGTGGGTCTTTTGGTAAATCATGTTTTGATTTTGGTTTCTCGATTTATTTTTCCCTTTTCCGCGTCTCTCAGCGAAACGTCTCGACATCTTTGGGTCCCTCTGAAAATCTTCTGTGATCCATCACGATCGTTGGCTTAAAACTCGATATCTTCCCATTATGATTTATTTCTCTCTCTCTCTCTCTCTCTCTCTCTCTCTCTCTCTCTGTCTGTGTGTGTGTGCTTGTTTATAGATATGTTATTGTTTTATTCCACAGAATTATTCCATTTGAAACGGCTAAAACCGGCATATTGTTGCAGCCGCCTTCTATGTATACAATTACGGTGTTAATATTGGTAAACTGTGGACAACTGGAGTGGCGTGGTCGGCATGGTGTTGGCGTGCAACCTAGGTGGCCGCGTGTTCGATTCTCGGGCATTCCATTGAGGTGTGAGAGATGTGTAATTCTGGTGATAGAAGTCACTCTGGACGTGGTCAGCAAAGCCGTTGGTCCCGTTGCTGAATAACCACTGGTTCCATGCAATGTAAAAACACCGTATAAAAAAAACTGCTCCCTTTCAAAGTAATGGGTGTTAAGATAAAATATTCTTATTTCTGTAGAATTGTTGCGTCATAGAAAGTGCAATTATTTTTGGTGTCTTTCACAGCCTCGTTGCTTTTGGTAAAGCCGAGACAAATAGTTCAGAAACGAACAGAGTGCGGCTTTGATCCACTATGAGACCGTCCTCTTTGATGGCCTTTGAATTCACATATGTAAGTGATGCCGCTTTCACATGTTAATTCATTTCAACTCTCAAATACGATCTTTTAAAATAAATTGTATCTAATACATCCACGGTTTCTAGAATGATATATATATATATATATATATATATATATATATATATATATATATATATATATATATATATATTGAGCTGCAATTTAATGTCCTTTAATATCCAATTCGCTCTACCTCGGAGTTAATATATTTTCATATATGTTAACGGAAGGGGAATTTTTTAATTTAAAAATAATTTCGTCCTCTCGTGGATTCGAACCCGTGGAGAGAGGACAAATCAGGACTTCTGTGATGTTATCGACTTGATGGCTGAGTTGGTAACATTATTGAAGTCCTGATTTCTTCTCTGTCCGCGGGTTCGAATCCACGAGACGACGAAATTATTATCAACTAAAATATTCTTCTTCGGTTAACATATGTGAAAATATATCAATTCCGAGGTAGAGCGAATTCGATATAAAGGACATTTTGTAACTTAGTGCATGTGTATGAATCACGGTGATGTAAAAAAATATATTATATATATATGTTATGATATATATATATATATCTATAATATATATATATACACGTAGGTATATTGTGTGTGTGTGTAACATATAATATGTGTGTGTGTGTGTTTAATGCTTGATTTTTATTTTAAGACTGGTCGCACGGTTGGTCTGAGTTTAGAAATGAACAACTAATGTAAATTGGAAATATTGAATCAGACCTACCTCTCCTCTCTCTCTCTCTCTCTCTCTCTCTCTCTCTCTCAGACACACACACACACAGGAACGAACGAACGAACAAACGCGAGGAAAGAGAAATTCAAGCAGTCGCAAGAATATGCAAGTAAAAGGACAAAAGTATTGCCATTCTTGGAAAACTTGTATCATTTATGAAGACAGCTGGTATGTCCTCCTCATCTTCGGCGAAACAGGTCTGGGTTGTTCCGGTTAACAAAATGGAGCAGAAATGCTTTAAGAGGACCGGGCTCTCCTCGTTTTAAGGAGAATTCTTCCTCCAAAGTTATTAACTTTCTCTTGTTATGGAGACCTTACTCTCTTCGGGAAACTTGAGAGAAGTGAAGAAGTGATGGACTCACTTGCACACAAATGATGGTCATTTATTTACATGTTTTTTGGTTCTTAATGTGCGTTTTTCGTTTGTTGTCCCACTTTACGTAACACTTTACGTAAAAAAAAACACCACCTCTCTCGCTCTCTCCCAAATCCTCTCTCTCTCTCTCTCTCTCTCTCTCTCTTTTTTTATATATTATATATATATATATATATTATATATAATATGTATATATATATATATATATATATATATATATATATATATATATATATATGTAATAATTAATATATATAATATGTAATTAAGGTTATGAACCTCATTATTAATTTGGTAAACGTGTAACTCGAGCGTCTCTCTCTCTCTAACACGTAGTCAAAATGAGAGAGTTGCATCATAAAATAAACATTTATTAAGTAACAAAAGATAATGATCCAAGTCTTACTGACTAACTGTATTTAGTCACACCAAAAGTCTATTATCCATCGGGACTCCCTCGGTCCCCCCATGGTTCCGCTAGAACCATTTGTTTCAAAGACATAGAAACACCCCATAAGTACACACACAAGTTTAACAATCAGAGATTAAAGATTGGATATCCTTATAAAAATGTCAAATAAATAACAAGCCACTCTTTGGCTAAAACAGTTCAAAACTCACCCAAGCAGCCGGACTATTTCACACACTTATTAAAAAAACCACTTCGGAGAGCACCACGGCATCTTGTCTTTCTTCCAAAGACGCCTCTATCAAAATCCCCCATAGACTTGTGTATCATATATTTTTAATAGAAAGAGGCGCACATACACTTAAGAACGCACACTTCGTTAGCGCCTCATAATTACTGGCTGCAACCAGTTTTCCCAGAGGCACTTTGAGAAGAGTTCATTAACTGTCGTACATTGACTTGTCTAACTATGCAGTTTTATCTCACGCCACCCACAGAAACCCATTGATCAGCTTTCTCGGGTCGTTGCTTCTCCACATTCCATAGGTCACAGCGAACATATTGGCAATATATCATTAATCAAAACCCAAGGCCTTACACGGCTCGGCCACTAACCAATGCTAGCTCCCGCCTAGCAAAATGGTCAAATAAAACAGCTTATATAATATAAAACACATTGGCCGGCTAAAAATAAAATATAAGTAATAACTGCACGTCTCTGGCATTATAAAATAAAGTCTGTTACGCTTTTATCTCCAAATAACACTAGAATTTTCTCTCATGGGATTCTTGAATATCCCTCTTTGTTTGTCTGCGAACTGTAGCAGACTGTAGGAAGACTGAATGCCTCCCTCATTATAGAAGACTTCTAACGACTTCTGCAGATCCCCAAAAGACACGCTGTAGAACTCTCTTGATCACCCACGGACAACACGACAGCAACACTCTCTGCATGGCTGGTGGACGTCTTGCTAGCGTTGGGAAACGACTTTTTGGTGTGTTAGTATGTCAGTCAAGTCATTGGTCAATCTAAGAAAATTAACCCAGACATGCAGTTACTTCTATCAAACAATGATCTCAAAAGGTCAGAAATACTAACTGAACGTCTCCCAATCAACTCCCTTTAATATGACTACTAAATCATAAGTCATTATCACAACTCTCAAAGAAAAAAAAAACATCAAGTTCTCCAACTCAATTCTCCAAATCCACACATCAGCACACACACAACTCAGAAATCACAGCAACTCCACGGACTTCTGCACTCACATTTCAAACTTGAATGTTATCATAAGTAAAAAAAAAGAAAAAATCGTAATGAGCCCAAGGAAAAAAAAAATCACGTAACACGCCCAGACCCAAAAAATGTTCTCTCAAGCTCTGATATCCAAACAACTCACAAAATCAGTAAAAATCTCCAATGTTTAACAGCAAAAACCCCTTTACTGCTCAACCAATTAATTACAATGAGACTTAATGTCAAACTCCCATTTACGTAAATGACAACCCCGAAAAATTACATCTCCCCGATAAATTACATCTCTCGTAAGAAAAGGAATTTAAAAAAAATAAAGATAACCACAAGTAGATTTCCCCAATCACAAAATACATAATACATGTTTAATATGCATAACCCCCCGCGTTTTTCCCAAGAAATGCCCCATGTAAAGTTACGGAATTTCTCGACATCGCAACTTTATCGACTTTCGTGAAATGCTATTGTCAACATTTCCAGATATTGCTAAAATTCTGATCAATCACCATCAGAGGAAAAGGAACAGCACACGGCTCATCACATCGCTTGTCAGCAGAAAACCCGCCTGCGGACGTGAGCTCGAACAGCAGCATAAAAAATGTCCAGTCAGACACACAAGTTTGGAAACTCATGATTCTACAGAAAAAGGTCTAACTGACACATTTCACAAAATTAATCCAGGATATGACTAATGTGTTCAAAAATTTGTCTCAAAGACTTAACTCTCAACATGACATTTTCCAATTATATGCCTCCAAAATAATATACTTGTGAACATAAAAAAATGCACACATCTCCATAGGACTCGTAATGCAGTAATGCCACTCGCCTCTAAATAGTCACGAAACCAAAGAGAAAGAGCCACAGAAATCTTCTCTTTGCTCGAGAAAACAAAACTCCATAACCACAATAAAAAAAAGGGTCACCCGCCAAAGATTAATTCCATCTCCATATATAATTATGAGACACCATATTAATAAGAACACCACTCTGGTTATAAAAATATTTCCTCCATTTGGTTAAAAACCACATCCATATATTCCCTCTTATTTCTCTGATAGCCATATGTTAATAAAAAACCACCACTCCAGGAATAGAGAATAATCACCTCTATTTCGGCAAATAAAAAATATTTACCTCTATTTCCTCAACACTCCATGTGGAATAAAGCGAGGCTCCACAAAAATATATCTCCAAAAAGGAATATAAAAATAAAATGAAATCCTATCTCCAAAAAAATGTGCACTCAAGGCATCTAACTCACACACTCACAAATATTGCCCCATAATCTCCAATATGTGCTCCATTTGCAACAAAGATGGCTGCAAAATAATTGGAACTCAATATAGCTCTCATCACCATTGGCAAATATCAAAATGGCCAAAAATATATCTCCAATATATTATATCTCAAATTATAACTCCAAAATAATATATACCTCCAATTATAACTCCAAATAATATATCTCAATTCTCCAGAGAATAACTCAATGTTATAGTCAAAACTATAAAACTCTCTCCTTAGCATAATGGCGAAAAAAAAGGCAAAAACTCGGCAAATAAAACTGTCTAGAAAATTCTAGAAAAAATCACCAATGTGCCACAACTCATTATAACAGAAGTCCACATTCAAAGTGTCTTAGCCAAGACTTCTCCACATGCACTACGACATGGGCCACTAGAAAACTTAACCAAGTTTCCTATCTCTCACAAAGTTGTCACAAATACAACAAATGTATTTTGCAAGAAAACTCACAATTTCTGGAACACAAATATCCAGAGAAAAAAATGTAGTGCCATTACGTATGCATTCAAAACCATGCAAGAATTCTCCCGTAAATTCCTCTACAGCATCAAATAGCTGAAACACAAACACGTTCCTGAACAATGACTCTAAGTCACGAACTGAGATATTAAAAAAAATATTCACGCTAACTGGCGAGAAAAAATAAATTCAAATTCACCCATGATGAAAAAAACTTGTCAGCGATGGTTAACTTCCAAAAAAGGAGAAAAGAAAAATCAACGGCATTATTAACTATCTCTCGTAACTCACTAGATGTCAAGCAATTATCTGCTGAACTCATAAAAAAAAAAATAATAATAATGTGTTGTTAGTTCCTCCCAAATTCAAAAAAGATTTCACCACCCTTGATAGCATTACAACACCCACGTATTAGTATAAAAAAAAATCAGTATCAGAAATATCAGTATCAGCAAAATCACCAGTATTAGTATAAAAAAAAACATCACCAATGTTAATGCTTGTCCATTCTCCAAAAGTTAAGTACAAAATACAGCAAAAGTTCAGCAAGATTCAACACAACTCACCAAGATTCAGCCAGATTCATAGATTCAGCAAAACTCATCACTCGCGAATGACCGAAATATTCTCCAAAGTTACAAAAACTCAACAAATAACTAAGACAAGACTTCTCCCATTAATTCATTGTAATAATTTTCCATGAATAATTATCTGTAATAATTATAAAATAATCTCCCATGAAATATCTCAAATCTCTCGTAAAACAAGTCTCCCGCAATGATAATTATACTTAAGCAACCCTCCCGTGACACATCTCAAGTATAAAATTATTAATAATAATAATAATTCTCCATAGTAACAAATCTCTTGCAAAGATCTCAAGTAAGGGTGAAATTCAAATTGCATACACCAGTAATGCTGAAACCCATGATATCAATCAACACAGATGCAACAACAATCATCGGCATCGGGCATTACCATACACCACTTTTCAAAGTAATTTCTCCAACACAATAAAAAAAATAATAATAATCTGTGTCTCCCCATTTTGTGTCTTCCAAGGCACAAGGAAAACATACAACACATCCTGTGCATGTTATTTACTTTTCTCCTCATTCACGGGAAAGAAAAATCTCTTTTTATTTCTTTTTCTCTTCATCCAAGAGAAAGGAAATCTCTTTTCTAGAAGAAACTCTACGGTCATTTCACTCCATCAACTAATCAATTAGCTGATGTCCTAGCATTCATTGTCAAGGCCAGACTTGTATTCCAACAGCCCGACAAAGAAAAAAAAAGAAAGGAGGAGTTCACCCACAATGAGAAAAAAACAGTTTCTCCCCCCACTGAGCATTGAAACACCCCTCAGTCAAGTGATATCCCCGAGGAATGCCAGTACCCATCTCCTTGCAATCCCCTCTTAGGTATGCAGTACCCACCATGCAACGCGCCTCTCTGCGCCGGTTAGCAGAAATGTGCTGAGCCCGTGAAATTCAGTGGCCGCTTTGTTTCCAAGCGAAATATGCTATCTAAGCACAGTTCACATGCATGAAAAACATCTTTATACACCCTTATGTGTTAAACAAAGACGAATACGTCTATTATAAACACGCGCAAATAAAGAAAACACGTCACTTTGCTACTATGGGGAAAGAAAAAAAATTTTTGATCTCTTGAACCAATCCCATAACCCTGAAATATTTAAAAAAAACCTCCCCCCTTACAAACCATAGTTTTTAACACTCACCACTCCATAATGGGAACAAAAAGAACTCGGAATTCGCGTAAGACACGGCAGTGACATGTGCACGATTGTCTCAGGAATCACACTTCACAAACATCTTAGTACCAACTGACTGTTCCCCCGCTCCTGGAAGCGTCTCGCTCTGGGCAAAATGCTGAGTCCAATAAAATCCTTCCCCTCCCTTTTGCACAGTTAACGGATAGATATTTCTCATTTTTTCTCACTTAGTAACTGAAAACTAACAATTTAACAATTTCCCACAATCCCACAAAGGCTTTGTCGTTCGAAAACTATCACTAAGCCATAACCCCTTTATTTTTTAACTGGTCACCTATCTCTTCATTGGCATTCCCAGGCATAAAAAAAACCTTTTATACCGCTTTTTCACTGCCTGCCACCAAGCTGTAATGAAGGTTATCAACCTCATTATTCATTTGGTAAACGTGTAACTCGAGCGTCAGGCAAACAACAAACAAACTAGCGGCTCGCGACTTTCCTCTCTCTCTCTCTCTCTCTCTCTCTCTCTCTCTCTCTCTCTCTCTCTCTCTCTCTAACAAGTAGTCAAAATGAGAGAGTTGCATCATAAAATAAACATTTATTAAGTAACAAAAGATAATGATCTAAGTCTTACTGACTAACTTAAAAACCCCAACAGCAAATGTCTAAACTGTATTTAGTCACACCAAAAGTCTATTATCCATCGGGACTCCCTCGGTCCGCCATGGTTCCGCTAGAACCGTCTGTTTCAAAGACATAGAAACACCCCATAAGTACACACACAAGTTTAACAATCAAAGATTAAAGATTAGATATCCTTATAAAAATGTCAAATGGATAACAAGCCACTCTTTGGCTAAAACAGTTGATAACTCACCCAAGCAGCCGGACTATTTCATACACTTAATAAAAAACCACTTCGGAGAGCACCACGGCATCTGTCGTTTCTTCAAAAAGACGCCTCTATCAAAATCCCCCATAGACTTGTGTATCATACATTTTTAATAGAAAGAGGCGCACATGCACTTATGAACGCACACTTCGTTAGCGCCTCATAATTACTGGCTGCAACCTTTTCCCAGTTTTCCCAGCGGACTTTGAGAAGAGTTCATAAACTGTCGTACATTGACTTGTCTAACTATGCAGTTTTATCTCACGCCACCCACAGAAAACCCATTGATCAGCTTTCTCGGGTCGTGCTTTCTTCCACATTCCATAGGTCACAGCGAACATATTTGGCAATATATCATTAATCAAACCCTAGGCCTTAACATATATATATATATGTATATATATATATATTATATATATATATATATATATATATATATGTATTTGTATGTATGTATGTATATGTATGTATGTATGTATATATATATTTATATATATATATATATATATATAGTATATATATGTGTATATATATATAATGTATATAGGTGTGTGTATAATGTGTGTACACAATTTTTCCCAAGCAAGAAAGAGAAACCAGGCAAATTCATGGTCGTAGACAGACGATAGAGTACAATCTGTAAAACAATGCTCCCTTTTTGCTCCTTCCTTGACTCAGGCCTTTAGTGAGGTACTTCGTAGTTAGCTAAACGTGTTCGTAGCAACCAGGAAAAACAAGTATGGGGACAACATCCACATTCCAAATGAATGATTGAGAACTGGAAGGCTAACCCAGTCTTGCATGGTAAGAGTTATATAAAGTGAGATGCGAGTAGGGGATATAGTTAAAAATTTGCTAGGCGAGTTGGTGCGTCCATACCATAGCAAAACATGCTGTAGACACAGCTTCAGACATATATGAGACAGAATTAACTTGAATCCACGATAGGTGAAATGTACCAAACTTCAATACCGTGTGCAAAATCAATTCAAGAGGACAATGAAAATACCTAGAAAAATCCTCAATTTTAATACATACGGTAGATAGAAATTATCCCTGAACCTCGATAATACACAGAATCAGTGAATACCCACATCCTTAATTATCTATAAACAAAACACTTACACAATTACAGACAGAGCCGAAGACACTTATACAAAAAAAGGAGGGGGTCCAGAAAGGAGACAGGCAAAAAATAAATAAATAAATAAATAGCTGAACGCATTACACTCCAAATTCCATAACTCCAAGACTCCTCATTATATAACCGATTACTCTCCTCGTCTGGAGAGAATCTCAGGGTGGCTGAGAATTACTGGATCCAACTTGGGTAATGATGGATGGCAGAGTTAAAAAACGTCCACTCAAGACATCAGAAGTGGGATAAAGGCATTGATCACAATCAATAAATTAAGGTGCAATTATATTACCGTGGGGAAGTGTTCCCCTTGGCTAGTACTGGACCAAGGGTGCAGCAGGATGAAGTTGCAGATATGTAACTCGTGCAATTGCAGGGCAAAACAATCCAAAAGCGCCACAAAGCATCCATAGGCGGATACCAAAAGTGTCAAGGAACAACTCCAGCAGCGGTAATGGCAGGCAACAGCAGCACCTCTTGACTCAAGATCCAGAAAACGACTGCCATAACTCAAACAAGAGTAATCGACTGCCCCTCGTCCACAGGGGAGCGAGGGAAAACCATCCACCTCATAGCATGAAAAGATAATAACAAGCATACCACTGGTGAGAAAACTAGCTGATAAAAAATGAATTAATACAATACCCAAATTTTTAAATTCTTCAAATTTAAAGTTAATTACAAAAGACGCTAATGACAACATAGTGACAGCAGGAGAATTTCTTCTATCTTCTTGCCACTATTCTTTATGTTTTTCGGCCAGTCTTTCTCAATTTTTGTTATAAGCAGTCGCCTTTGTGGCATTGACTTCTTTAATGCAGGCTTTTTCATATTTCCAGACTTCTCTTCTTAATACTTCTTCAAAGTTGTGGATAAGTAGACAGAGTCGTGGTGTGTTTTCCATTTATTTAAAATTGCTGCTGACCGTTTTGGCTGTATCTCAGGCTTTTTTTTATGCTAAGATTCTTGAGACTATTATTGCAGGTTATTTGTTTGTTTGTTAGTTTGTTTTTACGTTGCGTGGAGCCAGTGGTTATTCAGCAACGGGTCTTTGTATCTGGTGACCGTGATTAATTTTTAGTATGGCCGCTCTTAATAGCAAATGTAAATAGAATTCGACTTTCTTACTTTTATTCCAAAGCTAACCAATCTCTCCTCCTCCTCCTCCTCCCCCTCCCCCAAACACACACACGGACACACACCGTACCCGACCCTACCCTTTGCGGCAGATCAGGAATTACTCTCTTTAATTTCCATTTCATATTAACTTTTCATACTCGGTGGATTACTTTTCCATCCCAGGGAATTCGCCGAGATTCTTGATATTGCACCTTACCCTGAATTGCTAAAAGACATTATGCTCTGGAAATTTTATATTTTATCTGTGAGTTACATCAAGCTTGGAATATGATAACTGGAATTGCTTTTGTGATATATATGAGGTCGCTAAAGATCTAAAATATTAAAATTGTCATTTTTCATTGTTTTCAATTTGTTCTGTTCATGACAGTTACGTTGTCTTATCAAGTTGGTTCAGGTTAAATTCATTTGTATTTCTCTGTCTGCATGTAAGTTTGCTACAGAAAATATATGATAATCGGAATTATGACATTAGATCCCCTCCTCTTTCATCTGAGGGGAAAAAGCTAAAAGAGAGAGAGAGAGACTTGCCTATTGTACATTCTGATTTTTTAACTGAACTTTTGATGTTGAGGGTACATTCTTTGATGCTGCTTAAGTGTCATTTTCCTAAAGGTACTTAACATCGTTTAATCGAGGTTGGGCTTTACCCCTTACCCTCACCCCCCGCCCTCCCCTTCCCCTTCCCCATCAGTTTCCGTGCCACTGCTTTGAGTGAAGTTTACTTAACTCATGATATTAAGAGCCATTCGTGAATCGGCCCTTAGTATGGGGTTAGTAGTCTCCTTTACAGAACAGAAGTAGAGGGTCAACACTCTTGTTAGACCTAACTTTCCTGAGAATAAAGTCCGGCTACAGCCACCCTAGAATAGGTTAGGTTTGGGAATTTGAAGTTACCGGTGTAGCCTCATGAAAACATGGAACCATTAGTTCACCAGCATAAAGCGTCCTATCAACTTACTGATAATTCCAGTAGTACTTTAAGGTCATAGTTTGTCTCTTATCCAATTGCTGCTTTTCCCGATGACGGGTTTGGCCACTCATATTCATGGTGTGTTAGACCACATCCTGGAGATATTTTGCTGTAGACTATCCTCGATTCGTGTTGTGCTTCTAGAAATGAAAACACAGACATTCTGTGCCGTTACCCATGAAAGGGGTCTTTCATTTCCCTCTTAACATTTGAGTCTCGAGAGCTTACAAATGAATCGATCTTCCCTTCCCATGCTTTCTCACTTCTGCGGGACTTATTATTCCACATGCATCGCAAAAACCCCCTTTTCAAGAAGTTCCGCTTTTTCATGCATATTCAGCCTGCTCACTTCGCTTCCATTAAGCAGACTTCCCACGAGAATCTCGTCCCACATTCGCGGCTTCGTTGGGTAACGGCACTTCTTTGCACTCTAACTTCTCTGCCAAGCATTTCTTTCCGTTCTTGCTTCTGCGGGTCGTCCCGTCTCTTTCTGCAGTTATGTTCAAGATTCATTCCAGATATTCACTCATTCTTGGTTTTATTCCTCCATTTCGTCATCTGTTTCTCCATTGTTTTGGAACTAGAAAAAACTTTACTGTGTATCATTCATCATTTAGGTCTTTCTCGTTCAAACAGAAGCATGGCACATCATTATCAATAAGCAGCTATTTTTTTTAGCAAACTATCTGTTGCTGATTTCGTATGCCCTTCATCTTGTTGAGATTCATGCCACCTCTCTCTCTCTCTGTCTCTCTCTCTCTGGTTTGTGTAGTTTGAAGTCATTATGGGTATAATTGTTATGTCCTGCTTGACGTTTGTTCGCAACAGTTTCATGTTCGCATTGTCGAATGTCCCAAATAAGGATTTTTGTTTCAGCTCTGGTTACGAGCTTTGCTTGAGAGGCAGATGTTTTCACTTGAAGAGGGCGAAATTCTGAACTGAATTTTTTTTTTTCGTGACTATAGGCATATTATATTTTATTTTAGTAAAAGTTTTTTTTATGTTTGCATCGTTGGGATGGGGTCAGAGTCACGCGACATCATAAGCAGTGCAAAGATTAATACAGCATAATACCTAATCTAGTAAATGGACTGAACCGTTAAATCTGAAGGATTAGGTGCCAACACGAAAACCAACAGAAGCTTAAGAGCTAATGTTTTGGTCTGCTCCCTAATGCCCTCGTATTAGGGAAAGGGAGATTTAAAGCCATTTTAATGGATATCCTCTTACGTCGTGAATATATTTCACTTTTCCCTCCATGAACATCTCTTGTTACTTTTTAAAAGTGATCCTTTAAGTATCTATACTGCTGCAGAACTAGGAAGCAAAGGTTGAAACGATTAATTTGAATAATGATCTGTATTAACTAAGAGTCATTTATCAAGAGGGAGTTCAGGCTCTTTCTCTCTCTCTCTCTCTCTCTCTCTCTCTCTCTCTCTCTCTCTCTCTGGGCATAGGTGCGCGTACTCACAAGTAAAATAATCAATAAAACTGCTTATCTCAACTTTCATGTCACCCACGCTGAGGAGAGTTCCCGCGAATATTTAATTCTTGAATCTCTTAACCCCTTTGTCGATATGATAGAAGCTCCGACGCCTTTTCCTAAAGTTCCTTCTTATGTCATTTCTTCTTTCTCCTTAGTGTATTTTTGGAATGAGTTGTTTTTGTAAATAGCGGTGGCGTGTACTCAGCTGGTGCGTTCTGTTGTATGTGACAGAAATGGAATGGGATTTTTTTGGAGATGTATTTTGTTCGGAATCTGGTAGCCATAAAGAATTGTGGGAACCGGTAGATTCACTGTTTTGAAGTCGTTTAGTTATTTTACTGTGTTAAATTTATTTATTTGTCAATCTTTTTGATAGCTATAGTCATAAGTCTTAAAGATTGCGTCATCACAAAAAATTTCCCTTTGATAGGGATCCAGACTTCCGATTGATTTTCATTTGGTTACATAATCCTGAAACGTGTAATTCTTAACAATGTTCTTGGAAACTGCAAAGTATAGAACAACCCATTACAAATTTTGTTGGTTGGAATTTACACTTCGATTCGTAAAATAAAAGAAAGTTTTCTCCTTCCTAAATGGAGCAGTGGTCGTTTTGCGAGTCTAAACTAAATGCAGTTTTCCTGTCTACCATTTTCTTTTACATACTTGTTCACACGCACTAATATTAAGATCTCTTGATATTTTTACTCAGATATGCTTCTAGTACGCTTGCTTAACACAGCGTCAGTCAAGTAAGTTGAACATTTCACTCGCTGTTTTCTGAAGCTTCTTTACAGTTAAGTTAAGTATGTCTAGTTTAACCAGACCTCTGAACTGATTAACAGCTCTCTTGCGGCTGGCCCGAAGGAGTAAATATTTCTACGTGGCTAGGAAACAATTGGTCACCTAGCAACGGGACTTACAGCTTATTGTGGGATCCGAACCACATTATATCGAGAAAGGAATTTCTATCACCAGGAATACATTCCTCTGATTTCACGTTGGCCGCGCCGAGAATCGAACTTCGGACCACCGGATTGGTAGCCGAGCGCGAAAACCACTCGTCCAACGAGGAACTGCTTCCTTACCGTACAATGATATTGTTTTCTGACCACCGGCATTTCTATCGGATTGTTGTTAAGTGGTATGCCTTTATGTAGTTCACGTTGATTATAGGGTAGGGTTTTCTGTATGAAGTTGTCGATTAACATATTTACATATCACTGCATACCACCACAACTATAGCAGGTGTTAGGAATATATTGTCATGTTTTCGCTTACTCGGGGAGTAAGCCTACAAACTACTTTGTTGTTATTGTTGGGGGTGGGGGGTTAGGAAAGGTCTATGGAAGAGACTGAAAAGGTCTGTGAAAAAGGTGTTTTGCGTTGAGTTAAAGATAAAGAATTTTTAGGATAGGATATTTTTTATTTATTAAAATGAAATGTAAAAAAAAAAGTAAATAGATTATGTGCATGTTAAACAGTACAGAAAAATTATTCCCAATAAAATATAGAGTATTTATTTTTTGTTGGTGAAACGAGGCTCTGCTGGACCGTAGATTTTAACACGTTTTAATATATTTGGTGTACTGAATTTAAGCTGTTTCTAGTATTAATTACGAAGAGCGCTTCACTTTAAGTTAGGGATATAAAGTTTACAACTTGTGCGTCCCAAGTAAGCTGGAGGTCGGATCACGCCTTGTTTTAACTAATACTTAGAATACTTAAAATTGATAAGTTAAAGGAATGTCTGTCGTGACGAATATAATACAGGTCCCCTACTATTGCAATGTGCAACCTCGAAGTGTTCATAGTATAGTGTTATATTATGGTGTCGTAATGTGATGCATTATAATTTATGATAAGTACAACCGTCCCGGCCAGGACTCGAGCCTTTGGCTTTTTGGGGTTTGGTACAGAAATCATCTGCTTAGTAAGTAGAATAGAGCGTCATGTGAACCTTTATTGTGCTGCCGTTACAGTGTGCCAGCAAATTGATTGTTTCTCTCTCTCTCTCTCTCTCTCTCATAGCGCCTAATGAAGCAGAGCTTTACATAATTTCAAATTAGATTTTGCTCTCACTTTCCTGTTTCGTGTTCGTAGCCTGAACAGCAGCCGACCCCCCTATTCCATCGTCATTAATTTCGTTGGCATCCTCGCCAGCAAGTTCTTCGCTCTCACTGGCTGCTAACTTTTTACAACTCGTAAAGCCCGGCATTAGTTATCAGCTGCAATTACTTTGGAATTTGCGGTTTTGTTTGTTTTTCTTTCCCAATTGTAACTCCGCCACTTGTGATCATCATAGAATTTACAAAAAGGCCCTGCGAGTGCTTAAAGTTTTAGGCAAACTTCACTACAGTTTCAGTGATAAGAGCTCTAGAGATATGGCGGGGTTGGGTCCGGGTTATAATTTGACTCTCTCTCTCTCTCTCTCTCTCTCTCTCTCTCTCTCTCTCTCTCTCTCTCTCTCTCTCTCTCTCAGAAACACACACACACACATAAACTTTTGAAGCACTTGTAATTTTGGAATCTCGTTGTACCTGACACATGTACTGTTTGTGTGTATTATTTATTTGTTTATAAAAATGCGTTGTGGGTTTGTGGTTTTTTTTTTCACCAGGTGTTAGCTTCTAGCTCTCGGTTGGTGTTTCTCTTTGCCCGTTCATTGACCCCCAGCTAATAGTGGTGTACATTCACAGCAGATGAGTAAAAAAGTTAAGTATATCTTAGTTTTACCAGACTACTGAGCTGATTAACAGCTCTCCTAGGGCTGGACCGAAGGATTAGATATTTTTACATGGCTTGGAACCAATTGGTCACCTAGCAACGGGACCTACAGCTTACTGTGGGATCCGAACCACACTATATCAAGAAATGAATTTCTATCACCAGAAATAAATTTCTCTGATTCCGCGTTGGCCGAGCCGAGAATCGAACTTCGGACCACCGGATTGGCAGCCGAGCGCGAAACCCACTCGTCCAGCGAGGAACTAAACACACAGCAGATGAGAAAAAAGAAGAAACGTTATAGGGGGTAATTACTCTAGGGAGAATAAGAATGTTTCTTAGCGAGTAAATGCAGAGAGAAGGGTTACTGAGCAAATAGATCCCAGAGTAGTAAACATAAACGAAGAGATGTTATCCTGAGAGAATGTTGGAAGTGTAGGATGAAGAGAACCAGTGTGGATGAGGCAAGGGTGGAGGGGATGAGTGGAAGTTTGATTGCCTGTGGAAGAGACGGTTGCCATTGACGGCAAATACGAGCTTGAAGAATGGAGTTGATGAGGTTTCAAGCGAGAGTTCGACGATGAAAGTTGAAACCAAAATTGAAACACTTTTAGTTATCACTGCCTTCTGGTGACGCCCACTAGGAATAGTGAAACACCAGGGACTAATCTGTTCGAATAGAGAGAGAGAGAGAGAGAGAGAGAGAGATAAAGTAAATTTCGATGGCACATGTTCTTGTCGAGTTCGGATCTGTACGTAGAATTGAAATCAACACATTTCCACCGTGACAGCTGATTGCTAACTTTATAAGATATGGTTGTTTATGATCGTATAATCACTAATACACACGTGAAACTTTTATACTCAAATATTTTAGGTCACGAAAAACAACTCGCTCCGAATATCGAATGGAACCCCCGTGTATTGTAACCCCCACACCTTTAACGGCCTCATAGGCCTAAACAGAAAGCTCCTGAGTTGTGCGTCGAAAAATGCTACTCACCCTAAGCTATTCCCTCTTATCTTGTGCGCACTCTTGCGTCTACTGAATATTATGGCTCTCCTTCCCTGCATCACGCGTTATTTTCACAGGTGTTGTACCTAAGGACATGCACAAACCGTCCCCCGTCTCCCGTAGATAATCTCATCCGTAATCGTATGTGGATGTTGATATAGATCTTAGTTTTACCAGACCACTGAGCTGATAAGCAGATTTTAATTTTTTTTTTTTTACGTGGATAGGAACCTATTGATTTCTCAACAACAGGACTCACAGCTTATTGTGGGATCCGAACCACATTATATCGAGAAATGAATTTCTAATCACCAGATATAAACCCCCCTGATTCCTCACTGAACTGCCGCGGGAAGCGAACTCGGGCTACCAGATTGATAGTTGAGCACGGAACCCACTCGTCCATAGAGGAACTAATCGTATATGGACCTCTACTCATTTACCTTATGGCATCATCTCGAACTGTCCTGATATCTGGCTTCTTATAATTGTTCTTGTTAAGCATTATTCTCAAAACAATAAAATCTTTTAGATATACCTAGTTTGTAATACCGATGCCGTGATTCCGTATCTATT
>NC_087202.1:103560735-103565735 GCF_015104395.2 Macrobrachium nipponense
TGGAATTTTTCGACCCTTTTTTTTTCTATTTAGATACCATCATTGGACGTTACTATCACCCTGTTGTAGATTACGTTCGTTGCACTAAAACAATTAACCTCCTCTGTTAATTTTGTAAGTTTTTAGTTTTATATTGAAAAGTATTAAAAACGGCTAAGAGATGTTTCTACAGCAGAATATCGTTACTTGTCGGGAGAGTCCGTAGAAGCTCGGAAAGTGTTGCTGTTTCGCTCTTCGCTCAATGGAATGTGTCGTTCGGGCGAGCGATCGATGGTGATATTCACAGTGGATCATTCAGGAAGAGAAAAGTAATCGGTACTTGACGAATGACCGCTGAAGTCCGATTACTTTAGCATTTTCCGTGGTCTTGGGGCCGGCCATTTCTCAGAAATGAACTTAGTGAAATGTCATGATATTTATCCGTAGATTAGTTGCGTAGGAGCCTCGCGATAGGTTGCTACTTGGTGTTCAGCAGGTATTTCATGTCTTATCTCAATGTGTTTACAATTGTGAACTTTGAATAGTTTTATCATCCATTTACCTTCTAAATATTACAGTGCCTTCAATTGAGGTATGGAGATGCAAATTACTTGATTTTCCTTAATCAGTACATATAGTTCATGAATTGAAAGAAATTCATCTTGTAAAAGTTATATTCGGAAGCCTGTCTTAATTGTACATTTTTTTGTAATTGTTTGAAGAATATTACATGAAAAACGTTTAGAAATTATCGATATGTTTACCATAATTTAGTCATTTAAAACACTGTTTTGGTCTTAGTCAGTGTGTAGAAGCGCGCGCACGCACGCACACACACACACACACACACACACACACACACACACACACACCCGCGCGCGCGTATGTGTAGGCTCGGTGAAAGAGAAACAGAGTGTAAGATTTTTTGCCTTTTCTTTCAAGGCTTTCTCAAGCAAACTAACTGCCACAGAAAGAGGGGTTATTTATAGCATACTTGCTATGATAAAGCTGAGAAGAAATTCATCATAAAAGTGACAAGATGCCAGAATTACAGAAGAACACCCATTCTTTCCCATATTTCAGTGGGTGTGAGTTGAGCAAAATAGTGTTGAAAAAAATATTCGGTGAAAGAAAACATTCTTCCGTGAAACTGTCGTCAGCAGAGCAGCAGCTTTGTTTCTGAAGTCGTATCCAGGGCTTTTGATTCATTTCATTTGGACCAGACGAGAGTGAGGAATTAAATGTCAGAAAAAAACTCAACCGAAATACTTAAATAGAACTGACCAAAGAAAAAATGCCCTTTTTATATAAGTCAGTGAAAAATCACATGGGATTATATATATATATTATATATATATATATATATATATATAATACATATATACATGTACATACATACATATATATATATATATATATATATATATATATATATATATATATATATATATATATATATATATATATATATGTATATATATAATACCAATTAATCCAACGAGACTTTTTACTGAAGTATATAAAAAGAGTGTGTACACACACACACACACACATATATATATATATATATATATAGATATGTATAGATATATATAGATATATATTATATCTATATATATATCTATATATATATATCATATATATATATATATATATATATATTGCATAAATGATGTTGAGAGAGAGAGAGAGAGAGAGAGAGAGAGAGGAGAGAGAGAGAGACTATGCATGCTTGCATGTTTATTGAACTGTGAATTTGACGCATCTGTCTTGATCTCGTTTGTGTCATCCTTCTCATGGATTTAGTCTCTCAGATGATTTTTGTTACCGAGAACGTTTTCATACAATACAGCACATAGCTATATCCCAAAAGTTCCTCTCCTCTCTCTCTCTCTCTCTCTCTCGTCTCTCTCTCTCTCTCTCTCCTCTCTCTTCTCGTAGTTCTTTCATTTTCCTGATTTAAGTTTGTTCTGTGCCCTTCATCCTTTGTACAGCCTGTGACCCCGTTACCTCCACTCCCCCCCACCCCCACCCTCTCTCACGGGGGGTACTAGCTCCTACTCCTCCCCTGCTTTCTCCATCATGTTCAGGTGTCAGTCGGGAACAACAAAGAAATTTCAAGAGTCTTCCAGCGGTTTCTTTGCTACTTTCCTCCGCGTTTTATTTATGTTTTCCTTCGCCCTTCACTCGTTAATGCGGTCTCTTGGTATGTGGTGAAGAGCTTTTCCCTTTTACCCTGGCATATTTTACACTGGAAAATTGACTGTCGTAGGTTTGCCTTGTTTTACTCTCTCTCTCTCTCTCTCTCTCTCTCTCTCTCTCTCTCTCTCTCTCTCTCTCTCTCTCTCTCTCTCGTTTTAATTTGGTTGCGTTTCGTGTGTAGTTTGGTACAGGGAGGATTTCTTGTTTGTTGTCTATCAATTGTTTATGCTGTAGATATTCGTATTTTTAAGAAATGGTGTTTTTCAAGTTAAGGAGAACATCACGTTATGTGTAAATTGTATTTTTAACAAATGGTGGTTTTTAAGTTAAGGAGAATATCACATTATCTGTAAATTGTTCTTGCCGTAGTTATTCATATTTTAAAGGTAATGTGATGTTTTTAGAACAAAATTATTTTGCAAACTGTGAGAAATCTATTACTGTGCTTTTTTGGCGTATGAATGATTTTTGAAGTATTTGTTATATAAAGGAGGAATGTTATTTTGTATTGTCATTGTTTAAACAGTCTTAGATCAATGTAAGACTTTTGATTAATTTATCGCTTTGATTTGTAATACGCACACATGCGCACATTGATATATTCATACGTACATGTGTCAAGGGAGGAAAGTTGTTAGGTTTGCATATATTTAGAAATTCATTAGTTTATGTATATATGCGTATTTCAGAAGAAATGAAAGATCGGTTTTATTTAGAACTGCAGACTATTACAGATGACATACCAAAAAATGTCATGGCAATTGTTAGTGATGTTGGTTGGAAATATATTCGTACAAGCATGAAGGATGCAAGGGAGGCCCGGAGAAACTCCCAAAGAAAATGTGGTCCTGCGATGGTTTTGTGTTCCACTAATATTTTGTAATAGGAGGAACTCATTCCCAACAAAAGGACATCCATCAATATCCTAGAACATTACGAGATGACAGTCACAGAAAACAAAAGGACCATAAATGATGTTGCTGAAGTGACTCAACAATTGTAGTTGTTGAAATTCTACAAATGATGTGTTGTTGAAATGCCAGAATAATTGAAGTTGTTGAAATGCCAGAATAATTGAAGTTGTTGAAATGCCAGAATAATTGAAGTTGTTGAAATGCCAAAATAATTGTAGTTGTTGAAATACCAAAATAATTGAAGTTGTTGAGATGCCAAAATAATTTTAGTTGTTGAAATGCCTAAATAATTGAAGTTGTTAAAATGTCAAAATAATTGAAGTTGTTGAAATGCCATAATAATTGAAGTTGTTGAAATGCCAAAATAGTTGAAGTTTTTGAAATGCCATAATAATTTGTTACCGAAATGCCATTATAATTGAAGTTACCGGGATGCCAAAATAATTTAAATTACCGAAATACTATAATGATTGAAGTTGTTGAATTGCCATAAAAATTGAAGCTATTAAAATTCCATGATGAATTAAGTTATTGAAAGGCTATAATAGTAGAAGTGATTGAAATGCCATAGTAATTTGGGTTGTTGAACTGCGATAGTTATTGAAGCTGTTTAATTGCCGTGATAATTGAAGTTGTTGATATGCCATAATGAATTGAAGTTGTTGAAATGCCATAATAAATTGAAGTTGTTGATAGCCCATAATAGATTGAAGTTGTTCATATGCCATAATAAATTGAAGTTGTTGAAATGCCATAATAGATTGAAGTTGTTGATATGCCATAATAAATTGAAGTTGTTGAAATGCCATAATAGATTGAAGTTGTTGATATGCCATAATAAATTGAAGTTGTTGAAATATCATACTAGGTTTTGTACCGAGCAAGATGTATGAAAAGTATAATAACCGCGAGATTAGATTTAGATTTTGAAAGGTTATTATCGCTTTTGAACTCGTAAGTCAATGTATGCCGAGTTGGTTTGGTCATGCAGAGGAAAAGTGATATTAATTAATAGTTCGACTGGCTGAAAAAAAAAATCATAGATATCGGATGTATAGGAAGGGATCAGAAGACTCAGGGCTGTAAATTCGGGATTTATAGGAGTACTGAAAATTGGGGAAAAAAAACAATTTAATTGAAGTTGAGAGGTTCAGGACCTGTGACTGTTCTAGAAACAGACTCGCTTCGTTATATTAGAGCAGCTTGGAATCTTTGGCAGAATCTGCCTAGGGCTTCTTGTCTTTGGGAGTTTAGTGGATGAGTGATACAGTGATTACTCTTCGTTATCTGTGCAGCCACACCCTTTTAATGGAGGCTCTTCTTTAGTGTCTTATATACGCGCGCGCGCGCTGGCTCTTTTGAAAGTGAAACCCGTTGTCTGTGTTGGAAGATTTATGGGAGTTCATCGCGTATATAATGTATTTGTATATGTTTTGTATGTACGGTATAGATACACTTATGTGTGTTTGTTCATATGTGCGGTATAAATACATGTATGTGTGTTTGTTTGAAACATGAGGGTCTCGCTAAATGCCATTTACCACTCTAAATTCATCCCTTAAAAGCCACTAACACACAAAAAACGCATATCTTTGCGTGTGTGTGTGTATTAGGTTTATTATATGTTATGTATATATATATATATATATATATATATATATATATATATATATATATATATATATATATACATACACACACACACACAACTGAATCACGACAATTTTGTGGAACGTGATGAGTCTGCTAAGTAAAGGACGTTAAGTCGAAAGTTCTTGTAGCGTTCCATTGTTTCACTTTCCTTCGTGGCTTCTACCTATATATATATATATATATATATATATATATATATATATATATATATATATATATATATATATGTGTGTGTGTGTGTGTGTGTGTGTG